>NC_141148.1:43106059-43323559 GCF_053477565.2 Lygodium microphyllum | reverse complement strand
GTGCACTTAGATTCGATAGGGTTCAACTAAGCTCTCACTCAAGTTATAAAAGAACCTATCCCATGTTCCAATGAGGTTCCAATTAAGAGTAATGGGCATGGAAGTTATTGAAGTCTAGAGAGAACTTTTTTCTCTCCCTCACGCACACACACACACACACACACACACACACACACACACACACTCTCTCTCTCTCTCTCTCTCTCTCTCTCTCTCTCTCTCTCTCTCTCTCTCTCTCTCTCTCTCTCTCTCTCTCTCTCTCTCTCTCTCTCAAGCAGCCACCTTGCATCCTTGCCACTCCAATTGATAGCAAGCTATTCAAGCTTAGTGTTTTAAGACATGCTCATCTCTTCCTCAAGGTCCCTAATATGAATTTTTGTGGGGAGAATATTATTTCATAACTTTGGAAACATAAGAAATTCCACCAAAAAGTTTATGACGAGGGACTCCCACCCGTCTCCCACTAGCTCTGCCAGCATTCTGTCATGCTGCTTAAACTGCTGTGCCATTCTGCTGTGAATTGCCAGTCCACTAGCTTCGCACCCTAGGTCTACTTCATAACCCTGAACTACACCATTTTGCCCTGAACTGCCAGTCCCGTGTATTTGCACCCCCAGGTCGACACCTTTACTAGCATGCATGTTTTCGCTAGGCCAGCTTCATTGGCTTGCTCACAGAGAGAGTTAGGCCTACTTGCTAAGTCTCTCTATCTATCTCCATTTTCTCCCTCTGCCCTCTCTTTCTCTATCAATGTGTGGCATGGCTACATTGTGGCTGCAAGGAGGGCAAGGGACATCGAGCAACTAGTGTGGAAGCAAGCATATGTTCGGAACTGACAGCTTGAGATAGGGCATCGAGCAACTGTGGGGAGCACATATGGAGGGTCTCTCTCATTGGGAACCCCCATCTAATTTTGGGCTAAGCCTTTAGGCCCACCTTTTGTCTACTCAGTTTTGGAACAATTTGATCATTGGAGTCCAGTGCATCTTCTCTCTCCCTAGCTTATCTCCACCATCATTGGGCCAAAGTATTTATAAATTGCATTTGTTCAATGGCAATTGATGTGAAGTGCTAGCTCTCGATGATTTGCAACTATAACAAATATTCTCTCCCTGCCTCCATCGACATGCACCCTATGTCTTTTGAGGACTCACAGCCTATTATCGTCTGCTTGTAGGTTGTCAATCTATTTCAAGGTCTTAATTTGAGTGCAAGCATCCTTTCTAGTTGTGTCATCTCTCTCTCTCTCTCTCTCTCTCTCTCTCTCTCTCTCTCTTGTGCACCATTTCCAATGCAATATCTCTACACCAATGATGAAAAAATGAAAAATGTTATTGTTATTTCTATCAAAATTTGAAGAGGAGTTGGCTTATGTCAATGCCTAACATGTGCTTTTTCTCTATTAGACCATCTATAGCTTACTCTTGCCTGCTATGTAGATGGTATCCTCCTTATGTTACGCTCATTTAGAATGTGTTCTACATCTATGTTGGGGGGGCTGATGAACGTGCTTGTACAAAACTTAATGTCATAATATTCAAATCATATTTGCTCCTCTAATTTTCAATAGCATGAAATAGATTTATTTTGATACTCTAAAGATACTCAAAGCTTGTGGTTCTTAGTTACTCCTAAGGCAAGATGTTCTCTATGTATTGATACTTAACGCTAATGCTACAGCATTGGTGTGCACATGTCCTAATTAAGGGAGATATGTTGCTTTGATTGTTCTACTCAGTCTTCATCAGTTGTTTGCTCAATTTACTATGAACTTTACTACTTTGAACTTCAACTCATTATGTTGTTACAAGGATATGTTACAAGAAAATGTCAAGCATGACTTTCACATGTTGAATTCATGTAGTGGAACAAGAGCCAAATGGCACACACACCCTTCACTACAAGGGAAGGGGAGAATAGCAAGGCCGTGTTCCGATGCAAATTAGCGGCGTCGCTATTTCTTTGCAGAGTTTGTTCGATGCTCCTTTGTGGCGGGACGAGCTTTCGGATGGCGAGGATCTATATCTCGCGCTTGGATCCGTTGAGCGCACATCCTCTTCTTTTTTAGTCCTATGATTTATGTAGGCATTTTCTATGCACTACGTTATTATCATCCTTTTTGTATCTTGCCATCATTCCATGAGCGCTTTCATTAAGTGATCTTGTATCTATTCTATGTATCAGTCTAGTTGTGGATTCAAGTACACTTTGCCATCACATAGTGCTACATGAGGCCTATATCTTGTAGTGCTTGTCCACTGATAAGCTACTTAAAAAACTAGTTTTCTTGTACTTTGTGTGTGTGTGTGTGTGTGTGTGTGTGTGTGTGTGTTAAGTTAGCTTGATGTAATGCATGCAACATGATGCCATCCTTCATCATCCCATTCACTGTTATGTCTCTTATAGAGTCCTTGCAAGCTTTGATTTTAGCTTAAGCATACATGCTCTGTTATTTAATGGTATTTCTCATGTTCTACTTTTTAATATTGTTTTCTTACTGTAGATCTTTCCTTCTCTAATTTTGAACTAATAACTTCCATTCTTTGATTCAGTATTTGATGGCATTTCTCATGCTCTAATTTTTAATATTGTTTTGCTAGTATAGATCTTGCCCTCTTTCTCTTGCTTTGTTTCTAATACTATTTTCTTACTGTAGATCTTCCCTTCTCTATTTTTGAACCAAAAACTTCCCTTCTCTAATTCAATATTTACATATTGCATGCTCTACTTTTTAGGTTACATCTTGCAAGCTCCATTTTTTAAGTTCATCTTGCATGTAGTGTTTCTTAAGTATAGAAGCCAAGATAGACAAGGTTGAGACCTCTCAACTAAAGCAACCATCTTCTTGGAAGCATCTCCCCACTACTCTTGAACTTTCCCTTCGCTTTGTCTTTTGCAACAATAGATTGGTTAGATTGATCTATGTTATTGTGCTTCTCTTGCTTCTAAAAGGTAGTAGCCAACTACATAGCCCGCTCCAAAGAATCCAGATGTTGTATCTCCACATCAATTGAAATGGCACTATGTGAGCTATCCATGAACTAAGAGACAATTTCATTTGGGAAGAAATGCATATGTAGAAATTAGGTGAAGCAAGTGAAGAATATTTCCGCAACCCCCTTCTTTCTACCTAAATGATTTCCACTCTTATGTTGTTGCAATTGGTAGTCCATTGGAATAGACTGTTGAAGAATGACCAAACATAACTTTTTGAGCTTAGTACTCACCATCTGATTTGAGATACAACTCCCACATAGAGCTGCTCCATAAAGACTTCTTAAAGCATGAAGAATTTTAACATTTTTCAAACTAAGGTGAGGGTACTACCCACCTCCTTCACCCACTAGTGATTGTATTGCCTCCACTTGCCTCATGAGGCTTATGTACAAATCTTCTTCATACAAAGTATGGATGGTTGGAAAATCCAAATCCCTACAAGTACAGTCAACTTGGAAGATGAAAATTTGAAATCCTCCAATCCAATTGCTCCTTGCCCATCATCGTGAGGTTTGATAACAATTTCAAGGTATAAAGTCCTATTTGCATAGCTCAACAAAGCATGAGAGAATGCAAAGAGGCAAACAAGATCATCAGATATTTACTATAGTTAATGGAGGTTTTTAAATGTATTGACACTACAAGCCCAAGAATGTATGAGTCGTCCTCACTTCAATTCCATGAAGTTGCCTCACTATCTAATCCTTGATAGCTCTTCTACATTGCACACTCATCCTCAATCAACATTTAGCAATGATCTATGAAAATCACTCTAGGTTGTTGATCTCTAGAACACTCTAGTTCCTTAATAAGACTCCTCTTCACTAGTTGAGGTACGCATAGAACACATGGAAGGTAGGATTATGTTTGTTGATATTCATAATGGCAATGGCCAACAAACATCATGAATCATAGCTTTTCAAGAGAGCTTATGTCTTTGAAGTGTAATTTGACACTTAATGGAACCAACCAATACTTTTGGGAATGGTGGTAATGACTTGAGTTAGCACTATAATCATGATAAGCATAAAATTCACGCAAGTCGAAATGAAATTGTTGCCAATCAATCTTGGATATTGGACACTTGGTTGGCCCCAAAAACTAGTATCCATTGGGGTATTTCCTTACATTCTGTTAGAATTGGATGAAGTACATTGAGATTTTACTTCATTCTCCTTCATTATATCCAATATCTCTTATTGTCAAAAGCAAATGATGGGACTTCAAACCAAATTGATCCTTGGTTTATGACCAAGAATTGACCTTCAATTTGCTACTTAGATTACAAATTTTAACCAAATCCAATGTTGATTAGTTGGCCTCTTGAAATTGATTAAAATGCTTAAATTTTTGCAACTGAATTCCAACTACTAGTGCCAATTTCTAAGCACTTTTTCCAAATTGGTTGGTAGATCCTATTTTTTGCTATAAATTAGGGTTTAATAGTAGAAATTCTTCAAGTACACCCTCTTGGCTCTAAATTTGGATGAAATCTCTTGAGGGAAGCTGTGAATTGGCTAAGAGAACAGAGAGGAAGTTGAAGAGAGAAATTCTAAAGTTTCATTGCCAAAATTGGTTGAAATTCAATGCTATCCTAATATGAATGGCTGATCAAATCCACATTGGAGCCCAAAATGTAGTTGCGCCAGCCTTTGGGAGTCCTTGATCATCTATTGCCTATCTTCGGTGCACCCTCCAATGGCTAGAATCACCTCCAAGAATAGCCTCCAAAATAGGCACCTATGATAGCTCTCTCTCTCTCTCTCTCTCTCTCTCTCTCTCTCTCTCTCTCTCTCTCTCTCTCTCTCTCTCTCAAAATGTTGGACTAAGATTCCACGAGCCTCCAACAACCTTTCCCCCTCTTGCATGGGAAGGTTTTACCAAGTGGCAACCTTCTAATTACAATTCTCATCAAATTTTAGCCCAATTAAATTAATATTTAGACCATTATTTTTTAAAATTAATTTGATTATTCGTTCTTTCTTTAAAAACTAATTGTGATAGCCAACTATTGAATTAGCTAGGCCAATGTGTCATCTAAGCACACTTGAGCATTTATTAGCCCCTAAATTGGCATTGATTAATTCTACTTCCTAATGTTACCATGGAAATTAATGGCTAATAAAATATTCTAGGCCAAAAGTGATTACCAAGCACAACCTAGTACCTCACCAATATACTTATTATAGCTTTTTCCTTCAACACATGCAGACTTCTTGGGATCCTGGGCTTGTTATTATGACTTAACTCACTTGCACAACATGTGCACCGCATGTTTGCACATTTAATTGATTACTAATCAAATGCTAAGAAAAGTATTAAGACTCCATGTTCTCATGACACTTAAATAATTGCCTTTTCCACATAGCATGGAGTATAGACCAAAACTTCAATTTTTGTAAGGTTCTACCTACCGAGAGAGAGACAGAGAGAGAGAGAGAGAGAGAGAGAGAGAGAGAGAGAGAGAGAGAGAGAGAGAGAGAGAGAGAGAGAGAGAGAGAGAGAGAGAGAGAGAGAGAGAGAGAGAGAGAGAGAGAGAGAGAGAGAGCTGCCCATGGCAATGTAACTACTTACAAGGCTCTGTTGCCATAAAGGTTATTAATTATCCCTATTGCACATTCATGGGTAGTCACCAACCTACCCCTTCGTGCATGCATGTCCCTAATTGTCCCTATTGTGCAATCATGGGCATGTGCCATGTGGCTACCTACCCGCCCCAGGATAGATTTCAAGTGGGGTATTTTTTCTACAAGTACATGTAGATCATTCGCCTAGGCTCCACTTGCGAATCCTTTTTCTTTGACAGCACTATATGTAGAGTAAAACTACATTCACCATGGGATGGCATCGAGCTATGCCCGTCCATTCTCGATGCCATCCCTATCCATTCTATTGTTGCATCCATCTAATATGTTCGTGGGACGGTTCCTTGTGTTAGTGCAAATTCTGCTTCACAAGTCTCACCCCTATTAATGGGTTGGTTATGAATATTAAAATTTTTAAAAACTAATAAATCAATTACACTCTAGCCCTCCATTCAACTACCCTTTGGATGTTTGAGATAAAGAAAACCTTTAGTAATGGGTATTCATAGCTAATGCTTTCAAAACCAATGTCTAGATTGGTGCCTTCACAAAACCATCATTTGCAAACACACACTCCCACCTATCCACACCCACACACACTTTCTCACTCTCACATATATACACACTCTTACAACTATCTAGTCTTTTCCACACCTTATCCTTATTAATGACACTTATTTCTATCTATATGACTATTACACTAACCCTCAATGCTTATACACATGCTACCCCCCGCCCCCTTTTTTGCTCTATTTTCTTTTTTTATATCCATTACTAAATTAGAAATCCCATCCTTGTAATTCTTCAAAGGAGTACATAATAAATAACCTTTACTAATCTTTATCAATATTATGCATGACAAACATGATTGCATGCAAACCTTAGTATGGATTATGTTTCGAATCAGCCAAATCACAACAACATTTGATAAAGAGTCTTAGGTAGTCGAATACTCCATATAGAAACTTGGAGTCATGCCTTCCTTCATTAGGCTTTGTAGATTTGGTAGAAATACATACCCCATGGGGTGAGCAACATCTACCAACTTCAAATAGTCCCATAGTCAAAGGACCATTAAATATAGTAGTCTTTGTGAGAGGCAAAGTAACTTCCTGAGTCAAGCCAAAATAATATTTGGTTGCATTAGGGCCATCCTCTTCACTAAGCAATGAGAGACACATTTTCATTGGGATAGGTGCAATGAGAGTGAACACACTGTAAGCCCAAGGTTGTTGTCTACATGAATGAAGATAAAGTCCCAAGAGTCTAGGTAAGATGAAGGTAGCTACTTAAAACCATTGCTTGGAGCCTTTCACCCATTTGGGACTATCCCAAGTATCATTTAAGAATTGAGCAAATTAGATTCACTAAATTGATGAGGGGTAAGGGGCTTCCTTACAGTAGGGTCAGTAGGTGAAGGGGTGGCAAACCTAGAGTGCATGCCAACCCTGCTTTATTTATATATTTACCATTTTCTCTCTTTAGCATGGCTTTTTCACTCAATAATCACTCTTTTTTAGTGAACTAATTTCCTTACAAACAAAAAATACAAATTGCTTAGGCCTACTTGCTAAGTCTCTCTATATGTCTCTATTTTCTCCCTCCCCCCTCTCTTTCTCTATCAATGTGTGGCATAGCTACATTGTGGTTGCAAGGAGGGAAAGGGTACATCGAGCAACTAGTGTGGAAGCAAGCAAATGTTGGGAACCAAGGGCATCAAGCAGCTATGGGGAGCAGGGGTGTGTGTAATAGTGTGGATGACGGTGCAAGAGAACGGAGGTGGTGAGCAACGAAATAGAGGTAGTGGATATCACAACAATGGTGCCATGGCTATAGCAACATGCCCTTCTTCTTCTTCTTCTTCTTCTTCTTCTTCCTCTCTCTCTCTCTCTCTCTAGAGGTACTTTTCAAAGTACTTCACATGAATACTTTTCTTTTTGAAGGGGGAGGGGTGCTTGGAATAATTTTTATCGAAAACTAGAAACCCCCAAAGGTCACGTGGGGCAATTGCTTTTTTTTTGTTGAAAACCCCCCATTCTTCGCAAAAACCCATATGGAGGGTCTCTCTCGTTGGAAACCCCCATCTAATTTTGGGCTAAGCCTTTGGGCCCACCTTTTGTCTACTCAATTTTGGAACAATTTGATCATTGGAGTTCTCAGTGCATCTTCTCTCTCCCTAGCTTATCAATACTTTGGCCTAGTGATGGTGGAGATAAGCTTTTGTTCAATGGAAATTGATGTGAAGTGCTAGCTTTCAATGATTTGCAATTGTAACAAATATTCTCTCTCTACCTCCATCAACATGCACCCTATGTCTTTTGAGGACTCATAGCCTATCATCATCTGCTTGTAGGTTGTCAATCTATTTCGAGGTCTTAATTCGAGTGCAAGCATCCTTCCTAGTTGTGCCAAATCTCTCTCTCTCTCTCTCTCTCTCTCTCTCTCTCTCTCTCTCTCTCTCTCTCTCTCTCTCTCTCTCTCTCTCTCTCTCTCTCTCTCTCTCTCTCTCTCTCTCTCTCTCTCTTTGTGCACCATTTCCAATGCAATATCTCTACACCAATGATCCAAAAATGAAAAATGTTATTATTATTATTTCTATCAAATTTTGAAGAGGACTTGGCTTATGTCAATGCTTAGCATGTGCTTTTTCTCTATTAGACCATATATATCTTACTCTTGCCTACTATGTAGATGGTATCCTCCTTATGTTATGCTCATTTAGAATGTGTTCTACATCTATGTTGGGGGTGCTGATGAACGTGCTTGTACAAAACTTAATGTCATGATATTCAAATCATATATGCTCCTCTAATTTCCAATAGCATGAAATAGATTTATTTTGATACTCTAAAGATACTCAAAGCCTGTGGTTCTTACTATACTCCTATGGCACGATGTTCTCTACGTATTGATACTTAACGCTAATGCTATAGCACTGGTGTGCATAGGTCCTAATTAAGGGAGATATGCTGCTTTGATTGTTCTACTCAGTCTTCATCTGTTGTTTGCTCAATTTACTATGAACTTTATTACTTTGAACTTCAACTCATTATGTTGTTACAAGGATATGTTACAAGAAGATGTTGAGCATGACTTTCACACGTTGAATTCATGTAGTGGAACAAGAGCGTAATGGCACACGCACCCTTGTCCATGATAAGCTACTTAAAAAACTAGTTTTCTTGTACTCTCTGTGTGTGTGTGTGTGTGTGTGTGTGTGTGTGTGTGTGTGTGTGTGTGTGTGTGTGTGTGTGTGTGTGTGTGCGTGTGTGTGTGTGCGTGCGTGTGTGCGCATGCGTGCGCGTGCGCGGGTGCGTGCACGTGTGGGTGTGGGTGTGTGTGTGCGTGGGTGCGTGTGGGCGTGTGTGCATGCGTGCGTGCGTGCGTGCGTGTGTGCGGGTGTGCGGGTGTGCGTGTGTGTGTGCGTGCGTGCGTGCGTGCGTGCGTGCGTGCGTGCGTGCGTGCGTGTGTGTGTGTGTGTGTGTGTGTGTGTGTGTGTGTGTGTGTGTGTGTGTGTGAAGTTAGCTTGATGTAATGCATGCAACATGATGCCATCCTTCATCATCCCATTCACTATTATGTCTCTTATAGAGTCCTTGCAAGCTTTGATTTTAACTTAAGCATACATGCTATGTTATTTAATGGTATTTCTCCTGTTCTATTTTGAAATACTATTTTCTTACTGTAGATCTTGCTTTCTAATTTTGAACTAATAACTTCCATTCTTTGAGTTAGTATTTGATGGTATTTCTCATGCTCTAATTTTTAATATTGTTTTGTTACTATAGATCTTGCCCTCTTTCTCCTACTTTGTTTCTAATACTATTTTCTTAATGTAGATCTTCCCTTCTCTATTTTTGAACTGACAACTTCCATTCTCTAATTCAATATTTACATATTGCATGCTCTATTTTTTAGGTTACATCTTGCAAGCTCCATTTTTTAAGTTCATCTTGCATGCTGTGTTTTTTGAATCAAGGTTTTTTAGTTTCCTTAAGGGAAATAATCATCCTCTATCTCGCACACTTATTACAGAATAAAATTATAGAGCTATTGATCTAGAGAGCCCCCTCCCTCTTCTCTCTCACCTCATTCTCTTCGATGCTTGCCCTCTACCCCTTGAAGCCCAATCCCTCTTCTTTCTCTCCTCCTCGAACGTTATGATTTTCTAACAAATATTTATTTTTTTATTTTTCTTCCATTTGAAATGAGGCTAAAGTTAGCATTATGGATTTCTTTGAGTACGTAGCATATCCAATCCCATTATCTCATTTTGTTCTTTGAATCTCCATAGTGTAGGTAGAACCAATGTATTGTCGTCTCAAGTTCACCTTGTATGCACTTCGTTTGCCAAGGTTTGTCATTCTTGTGTGGAATCGTTTAAAAGAGTCGCACATTTTACATATTGCTTGTGCGCGTAAAAGTGAATGTGGACATTTTTCTAATTTTGGTTATGTGTTGGATGTCTTTCTATTTTAATAGCATATATTTGCAAGAGTGGCCCTAGATACATGAGTTGGATGGATTGGATGATTGTTTCATTCTGTCCTCTCAACTTGAATAGGATTTGAACACTACCGTTCTTGGATCCACGTATAGTATGCATCAATCTCCACATCATATGGCCATGCATAATGGCAACATTGCATTCTCAACGGTGCATCCCTTCAAGCTTGGATTTCCATCAAGTCCCTTCTCTATTGGGCCTCCGCCTTTGATACCAGCTAGGGCTTGGCAAGGTATAACTAATATTGCTTCCCAGAATATCGCAAAGCAACAATTTTAACAAATCCTCCAACCATTGGTCAAAATATGCAAGCATTTGCAGGGCAAGTGGGGTTCTCCCAAATGGCTTTCTCACCACCACATCATCATGCTCCTTCGATCACCCCTTGAATGTCTAATCACATGTTTTAGCATCCTCCTCCTGGACCAACAACCAAAACCCTAAATTTAACAAATATAGAAGCATGTTCTTCACTTGTGCATAGGCCTACCATGAGATGACTAGGGTTGTCAAAACACAACATTTCTAGTCCTTTGTTATGCACTCTAGGCCCCCATGCACATGCTCCAAAAGAACCAAGACAATGAATAGCTTATACTAACAATAATAAGAAAAATGCAAGAGAGAAAAATGTAGTTTTTCAAGATCATGTGTAAGAAGAAGTGCTTATAGGTAATGGAAACAATGATGACAATGGCTATCCAATAAAAGAAGCAATGTGTGAATAATGACCCTTGGGATGCAAGGGAGACAATGGTTCTCATCAAGGTCAAACTCGACTTGGAGGACATGATTGAGACTGATAGGCTACCCCCACAATTAAGAAAAAATTGTGATAGATGGGAATATGTTGCATAATGATGCACAAGATCAAATGTGAGTAGATTGACTAAGCAGTGCAAAACCCATTGGAATCAAGTGAAAGGGAATGGAACTTTATATTTGACAATAAGCAACAAATCCTGTCGAGAGCAGTCTTTCATACTTGAACATGCCAAATAGGAAAAGGAAGACAAGGAAGCTACTACCAACTCTCGACCTAGATATTTACAATGGCATAGAGAGCGGATGTGGAGGGCATCATACGATGGACTCAAGAGAGGACCTTGTGGGCATGTCATCGGACATTCCAGGTGAAAATTGCAAAGTTTAGACAACATTCTTATGTAGTTAGGAATTTTTTACATCCACACAAGAATTTAATTGTCCATGGCTTCATTATTTGGCCAATACTCAGACGAGTATACATGTTTCGACATGAAAGTAATTTACAAGCTAAACATTCAAAAATTTGGTGGTGGTACTTGATTCATATCATGGACAAACTATTGTTGATACATTTTCATGTTGTTTTTGAAACTTGGTTGAATTAAAAATGGACCATGGATGACTATTCAGACTCAATGTTAGATGTATGACTAAGACTCTCATGAGCTTGAATGATCTGCCAAGACTTTGAGATGGTTTTAGAGGCATGCTATAGCCCAAGATAGAAAGGCCCCAAAGAAAAGCGAAAAAGAAATGCAAGCTTGGAAAAATGTAGGAAAAGCCTTGATGCAAAAGGAAGTGCACAATAATGAGTGCACCAAATATTCTAGCAAAAAAAGCGCCGACGGGTGCATTGTAATTTATTTTGTAAAAGAGCACCAGGCTCCCTTTTGTGCAATTTGTAAATGTAGATGGGTATGGGTGAAGGAATCGTGAAAAGAAGAAATAAATAAATAAATAAATAAGACTTGGCCAAAATGTTCGATCATGTAAAAAGGGATGGGCATCCAAAGAGAAGGAGGGCATGTATAAAAAGGCAAAAAGGGAATGGAGAAGATCATTCTTGTGTGTGGCCAAAACTAGCTCTCGCTCTTCTCTTCTTCTTCTTGTTCTTGCTGGCTAGAGCTTGTACTTGAGAGAGGGAGTGAGTGTGTAAGGGTGAGGGACCGCGGTGGAGAAGCTCTTCATCTTCTCCTCTCTTCTTCTTCTTCTCTTATCTTCTCTTGTCTCGCACACGACAATGGAGCATGGAGCTTGGAGCTTGAGGATCGACTTGCTTGATCTTGCACCTTGGATCATGGAGCTACCAAAGTGCTTAAGAGAGGAGGCAACTCAAGTGAGCATGGAGGTAAGCTCACTACACTCGTGGATGTGAGAGCGTGTACAGCTATGTGAGAGGTAGCCATTGCACTTGGCTTGAAACGCTTGAAGCAATAAGCAGTCCATGGGTCTTGTTGGTCAAATGAGAAGCTCCCACATTTTGGTTCCATTGCTAGGACAAAAAATTCAAGCTTTGAGTGCTTGTGTGCTTCAAATCGAGTGATGAAGTAGAAGTCGGAGGCCGTTTGATCTCTTTTGCGGATTAGTTTAGGTGTAGGAAGCTTTTTGTGCATTGGTTAGAATAGGAGTTGTGTGTTTTGTATCAAATTTGACACACTAAGGTTTGGAAAATAAGGAAAAATAAGGAAAAGATAACTCTCTAGATAACCAAGAAACAAGGGAAGAAAGGAATTAGATTTTGCATGTCCAGGAAGAAAAAAGAGATAAGGGGAGAAAGAGAGAACAAAAAAGGTGGAATAAGGGAGAGAGAGGGCTCATTAGCATTCAAGGAGGTTGAGAAAGAGAGCTTGTGAGAGAGAAGCAAAGAGTTATAGGTCTGCAGGCTACAGCGCCTATGACCCTTGGCTTTAACACATTCAATCCATCGAGGTATGCTTGGATCCCTGTTGCTATCTATTGTATTGTTTTGGAATCTTGATAGCATTGATTAGAATACATTAAGTGAAATGAAAGTATATTTGTGACATTCGATGGGTTTTTATGCCGCTCGAATGGTGATCGCAGGCCTTGGACAATCGAGTCGTGATCAGGCTCTGACATCCAAGCCATTTTCCAAGGTAGACTGCAATCGAGCTTGGCTGGAATGTCTCAAGGTGGTAAATCACAAGCAAGAAGAACTACCTCGTCCTTGCCCCCCACCACCATTTGGAGTTGAGATAGCTTTAGAGTTGCGAGCACCAAGGGACAGCTTCTTCTAATGAGGAGGGTGAGTAGAATTCCAGTCAGAGGCAAGCTCTGATAGTGACCTCGAGATATATCAACCACTTGGGACCCGATGCACCAAGGGGGACCTTCCATTCCACCTAAGGCACAATAAGTTAAAGGAGGAAAAAAGGAAACATTCACAATTGATAGAAGTTGAATGGTAGAAGAAATACCAGGACTTGCCCAAGTGCTTCACGAGGTATAAAAAGGGTGATAGAATAGTGGTGTTGGTAGGAGCCAAACAGAAAGGGCAAGCAAGTAAACCCATCACCAGCCAAGGTTAAGAAGGTCAACTTGGCGAGAGGGGAGAATAAGCCTCGACCCATGTACATAGCAGATGACCTAACCAAGAAGGAAGAGCATGATCTCATAAATCTCCTAAGGGAGTTCACTGATGTGTTTGCATGGTCTTTAGATGAGAACTGAAGGGAATAGATCCGAGTATCATGACTCATAACATTCCCATGATCCACCACATAGCACCAGCCAAGCAACGACCATATGCAATGAATACTAAGCATGTATATGCCGTAAAGGAGGATATTGCTAAGCTATTGAAGGCAAGATTCATTTACGAGATAGAGCATACAAATTGGGTATCACCCATAATCATAGTGATGAAAAAGAATGGGAAGATTTGAGTGTGCATAAACTATAATAAGGTCAATTCAGCCACCAAAAGTGAGACAATTACCCACTACCATATATAGAACACATGCTAGAGAGAGTGGAAGAAAAGGAGTCCTATAGATTTTTGGATGGTTTCTCAGGCTATAACCAAGTGCAAGTCCATCCAAATGATAGGCACAAAATGGCATTCACCACTAAATGGGGAGTGTTTGCCTACATAGTCATGCCATTTGGACTGACTAATGCTCCTACTATCTTCCAGTGCCCCATGTGTGCCATTTTCAAGGACATGATCAGAAAATGGTTAGAAGTCTTTGTCGATGACCTATGCATCCACACCAAGTGGGAAGAACGCTTGGAAAAGCTGCAAATAGTCTTTGAATGGTGTCGATAATACGGCCTCTCATTGAATCCCTTAAAAAGCTAGTTTTGGGTAAAGCATGGTTTCATCTTAGGGCATGTCATATCAAAGAATGGGATAGCAACCACCTTGCTGTGTCGAGCATGTTAGAATTGTAATAGCTTTCAGCAAGAGCACTGTAATTATCCCGAAACCTATAGTGCTACCGGTAGTTAGACCTAGTGTCCAGCCTAAGGAGGGGAGTGGTACATTCCAACGTGCTTCCATGGTACCTACCTTGTCGCATCAAAGAACCATGGCCCAAACACTCAAGTGGGTTCCAAAGCATAATTATAGTTTCACAAACGTCAAACACTGGATGTGTGTGATTTCCATACCTCATGCTCTAGGCCTAAATGGTGGAGTTGAAACTCTTGTAGTGCACACATGATTGAGCAGTGCAGTTTCAGAAGCCTTGCTATGAGCCCAAGGATACTATGAGGGTAACCTCACTGTGGTTGCCCAAAATCATGATTGCTAAGTTGGATCCTCAATCTCAAGCCCCACAAATGAAGCTTCTACATCGTCAATCAAAATAGGGAAGGAGAAGAACTAAGACAGAAGGTGCTAAATCCTTAAGTGCTCAAATGGTCTATTGACCCAAAGTTCAACCAAGAGTCCACGAGCAACCAAGCAAGGCCCTACCTAAAGACTCTAAGATAATCACCAAGAACCCTGATTCCAATGCATCAATTGAGTTGCAAACCTCACAATCCAAGCCTACCACACCCACTAATAATCTTCAAGTGGAAGTATCCCAAGTCAACTAGTCCTGCTCAACCAAACCCAAGCCACCAAAACACCTTAAGTCGCCACCGCCATCATGACGATCCATTCTTAAAGTGGCATCCAATATGGCCATGGCCATAGGGGATGACTTGGCTACATGCATTCGATAGCTGGATTTAGCTTTCACAATGTTCACTAGAAGTTATGAACGCTTAGACCTAGGTCTACTTGGCAAGCCTATAGCAAAGGAGGTACGTTCCTTACCGTGTTCTTGGGAAGAATATAAATTCATCTTTATTAAAAATTCCATATTGCAAACATGATGATTGGCAATGAAATCTCGTGAGAAAAAGCCGTAAGCCAACACTTGATCACATCTTATCAAAAAAATAAAATTTCCATGCCACCCCGGGAACTTGCTGAACTCCAATGACTTGTTGAATTTGAGTCCAATTTCATACACAAGTGGTATAATTTTGTGCCTTTCATGGGCCTAGGAGGGACATCAAATCATGACAATGAGGAGCAAAGATGTGTTATCAAGACTTCTGAGTACAACTTGACCTATATGGTCCCCACCTCTTTAGAGTGTTGGCCATAACCAAGAATTAGCCATTAGAAGACAATGTCATGCTTCACCCATGCTTGGATAAGTTTCTCACAAAGGAGGTACTTCACATAGCAAGTTAGCTCAACTCAAGTGACTTCTTGACTAATGTATTGACTTACATCACACAAGTGGGAATTTATCCACAAGATTCGGACTATTATGTGACTTGAATATAACTCCAAGTTTTACGATTGGTTCTTGAGAAAGTAAGGCACACCACGGACGTGCTGAATTCCCATACACTTTGATTCCCACAATCCTAGGAAGGATTTTCATCCTTTCCAAAGGCAAGGGAAGTAATGGATGAAAACACAAAATAGGAATTGAATTCTAAAAGAAAAGAATGAAGGTGTGGATTGATTGGTATGAGAATTCTTAATTTGTGGGTTATATGCCTCATTGTATGAGAATTCTTATTTTCGAACACTGATCTTTCTAGTCATCTTACTTTCCATGCAAGAGATGCCCTTTTAAAAAAACTAACTGCGGGATGTTGTGTGGCGATAGGAACCTAAATGGCACGACAACAAGATAAATCGAATAGGCTTCCCTTCTTGAAGGAGGAGCATAGAAGATATGGATTAGCCATGGAAATTTGAGCATTCAATCAATTGAAATATCACAGCATCCACAATTTGGAAGGAGTGGTGATGAAGAGGCGATGGCACAGATGCTGGAGTGATGTAACCTTACCGAGTACCTAGAAAAGGTGGGACAATACATAGACCACAATAAATGCACTAAATTCCTGAGAACCTTTGATGTCCAAAGGAACATTGGCACAGTGACCGTCACGCAAAGTGAGAGCTCTAGAAGTGTGGTGGTTCCCCTTAGTCTAGAGATCGTAGAGAAGGCACTGGGGCTAGCAGAGAAGCCCAAAAAGAGACCCAAGAGGGATGTTTATGGAATGATAGGGATGGATAAAGGAAGGGTCTACACCAATGATGGAATCATCCTAGCTGATATTCCGAATCCCACCATTCGATTGCACGCTAAAATGATCCATACACTTTTTTCAAGCCAGAGATACAATGCCCTTATGAGTAGAATCGGTGTACCCTTGTTTGAAAGCCTTGCAACCACAATGTCCTGCGGACGAGGTGAGTTGGAATGCCTATGTCTGGAAAAAAATACAAGCCTCGACAAAGGTACTAGCCATAGCACCAAGGGTGGTAGGAGGAGAGTCCCCGGTTACCATTGTAGAGTCCAAAAGGAAAAATCCTGCCTCCAAGGATTCAACCATAGGTTTTGGAGGAGTATTGACCTCCATTATCCAAGAAGCTCTAGAGGAGGTAGAGAGAGAAGTGGTAGAGGAAACCCTAGAGCCATCACCAGTTCACCAAGAGCCGTAACCAATCTGTGAGGAGCGTAGCTCTCCCACCTTAGCAAGCTCGACCATCTCAATATTCAAAAGGAGAATAGGAAGGAGAAGAAACCCAGAAAGAGCAACATGAAAACATGGCAAGAATCATTAGTAAAAAGGAGAATGACCAACCACCTCAACCATAAGAAGCCTCAAGAGCAAGAAGACAGTTAGTGATGAGCAACAAGGCTCAGAACTCTCAAGCCAAGGGGGAAGAAGAAAGATTTCTCTCAAAATCCCCATATGGAAGGCCCCACTCCACCCTTGAGGAAACAAAGAGCTAGAAAGGGTGGAGGAGGAGTTAAAGATGTTAGAAGAAGAGCACAGAAAGAGGCAATAAGAGGAGGAAGAAAGGCTAAGAGAACAAGAGGAAGAGGAGATTGCCCATGCCATTTGGAGATCAGTGGAGCGACCCTCCTAATCTCAAGAATTGGCAATGATGAACCCAGTGAGGGAGGACGTGCCAAGCATAAGCGCAGCAGTAGCAGAGGAAGCTGGACCAAGATCGATAGTGGAAGGCAATGTTAAAGCCCCATTACAACCAATTCAACTAGACTTGGCCACACCAACAATCACCCCACACATGGTACTATAGAAGGGGTGGTCAATGAAAGCAATCTCATGGCTTGGGTGCAGTACCTAGTTAGCAAAGTACAAGAAATTGCACATGCATCCGGTGAAGGAGCCCCTCTTGCAAGAACCAAGAGCCCAATAGCAACCGACAATGCAGAGTCATGCCAAGGGCCAAACATACCCTACTTAGAAGTATCAACCACTTCAATACCTTCGGCCATGCACCATAATGAAGATCAAGACGAACTAGTGAAGGAATTTCAAAGCCAACTCCACAAGGCAACTGAAGACAAAAAGGCCACACTTTTACAGAGCTTAAAAAAGAAAAGGTTGCATTCACAAACTACAGGATGGAGCAAGCAAGAGTAATGACTATCATTAATAGGGAGATAATCTCTTTAAAAGAGGCCTTAAAGACAAGAGAGGGAGAAGAGGGTCTCAAGGAGTTGTATGATGAAGAGAGGGAGACCCGCATCTCCTTCGAAAATATGTGTAGCTTTAACTCCCACAAAAATAAATGCCTAGAGATGGAAATAAAAGAGCGGAAGAGGTAAAAAGAAGAGGCCAGGAAAGAGCTACAAGAGGCAAGGGACCAACACGATGAGGAGACGAAGAGGAAATCGATGGAGCTACACAACTAGCTACAATTAGCTCTCCACAAACAAGACATACTTAAAGAGCAGGTGAAATGAAAGACCCAAGAGCAAGAGCAAATGCATACACTATGGTAGGAGCAAGAGCAGGTGATTGCCACCCTAGCCCAATTCCAAGGCAAAGGGTTAGAGCAGATGAAGGAAAAAGCAAAAGAATGGGCGGCCAAAAATGAAGATCAAATCAAAAACTTAGCCTACAAGCTGGCCCATGCTGAGGGTGAGCACCTCTCCTAGTAGAAAGCAAATCCCTGACTATTGAGACAAATATTGGAGCAACAACACGCATTCTTAAGAATAGTGTTGAATGTCATGCAGCTAGGAGGAGAAGAGACAGTGGAGCAACTAAAGAGAAAGCTAGAATTGACAAGGAGGGCTCAGGACAACACACCTAGGACTAGCACCAGTTTGGGACTAGAGGAGCAACGCACTCACCTAATATTAGCTAGCTTAACCGCACAAGAACTCACCTTGCTAGGGCTTGGGGAGCCAAAATGGCAAATGCAACCACTGCCACAAGAGCCATTAGAGTCAGTCCTCTAAGAAGAAGTACCTAATTTTGAATCAAACCGTAAAGAGGAGGAATAAATGTAGGAATCAAGCCCCCCTATGCAACCACAAGTGTAAATAGAAGAGCAAGGGGAGGAAGCATGGCCACCCAAACAAATGATGGAGGCAAGGCATAAGCGCAAGGAGCAAGTGGAAAGTGCCTACAAAAAGTTTCAAGCTAGGACACCACAGGTTTCTCAAGTGGCCATCCCTCAAGGTGAGGAGTGTGATCCCATCAACTGGGGCCAGGAACTTGCAGTGTGGGAGCAATGGGAGAACAGCAACCCCTTCAAGTTCTCTTTTACCTTCCCTCACTCATTGGATAGAGTGCTATCTCCTAGGGTGGTGGAGGATGTCATCAAGCTTTTAGCAAGTCTCGGAAGGAGATGGCTAGAGGAATGAAGGAGGCACCCCACAAGGTGGTGGCAGCAGGAACCTGCAAACTATTGGGAAGATAAGGCGACAGAGGTACCCCAGAGGGTAGAGGGATATGAGGCATAGCCAAGGTGGTGCAAGAACATAATATGGGACTCTAGCTTGGATGCCTAGATTGTTTTCTATAGCGCCCTACCTTATGCGTAGGATGATCTTATCTACATGTCCTATCCAAGAAGATTTGGAGTTGATTTCATCCCGAAGGTGCGTGGTAGATACGACTTCCCTTTGATCTATAATGTAAACACCTCAATCCCTTAAAGAGAGCTTTATTTTTACCGAAAGGGACCTCGCCCATCTATAGCAAGTTTCCTGAATGACTTCCCCTCATGCCCTAATGCTACTTTCATTACCACATGTAATTACCTCTGCCTACTGCAAGTATTATTAAAATAAAAACCTACTCTAGAGGAAGAACGGTTATCGTCCCTCTTTTTTGACCTCAATGTTGCAATTGATAGTTGTGGGATGGTGTGCCTCATGACGAGAGCTGCTCTTCCTGCTAGCATTTTGCATGAACCTCTTGGAGGACATCAGTGATAGTAGATTCATCAAGTGCAATCACCCATTTTGGTCATCTACTCCACTCAATGTAAGAACTAGCTTAAAGGGGTATCTGCAAAGTAGGGCATTCCTCAGTAAAGCCCTCAAGCCACCTTGTATCTTGGCCCTTGCTCTGCAAACGGGATGCCTCTTAGCATGTTCCCTTACTAAATTTATTCATTCAAAAAAGAAGAAGAAGATAGAGAAAGAAAGAGAAAAACAAAAAGAAGACAAAAAAAAAGTAAAAAGAGAAAAGAAAGGATGAGGACAAGAAGGAAGGAAGTAGAAAGCAAAGAAGCACAGCAAGGAAATTAGGCATTTGTACTCTACGAGTGTCACAAGCACTACACCTAGGGACCACCCTAGCCCATCCCCCACTTCACATCCTTAGGGGACCTTAAGGGCAGGACACACCTAGGGAGCTTTCGCTTGCCTATCTCCCTAAGTCACACCCACAACACCTCCCTTTGTACAAGAACTGGGCCCTCAAGATTGGAACAACACCTCGGGCTTGTGTCTATGGTTTAAACTAACTTCCAGTTCCACTAACACAGACACCATGCACCATACTGTGAAATAGGCACACCCCCAGGTAGTGCACTTTTCTTTTCAGGTACATTCGGCAACCTGCGATCCACCACTGACATCAGAGGCCCCCATCATCCACTCAATCCTTCCTTGATATCCACAACTCTCCATCCATTTTGATGTGTCTCTTCTCCATAGCCAACCTCCCAAAATCCCATCTTCAACCCACATGGAAAACCTTTAACCACTTGAGCCCTTACCAACAAGTGTCATGGGACTGGCACTCAGCTAGGTGAGGGGTAATGTTATAGCCCGAAAGGAAGCCCAAGACAAAAAGGCCCCAAAAAGTCAGAAATGGAAGGTAGCCCAAGGTGGCAGCCCAAGGTGAGAAAAGTGAAAAAGAAACGTAAGCTCGAAAAAATGTAGAAAAAGTCTTGATGCAAAAGGAAGTGCAGAATAATGAGTGCACCAAATATTCTAGCAAAGAAAGTCCAGGCTCATTGTAATTCATTTCAAAAAAGTGTGCCAAGATCCCTCCTATGCAATTTGTAAACGTAGATGGGCATGGGCAAAGGAACCGTGAAAAGAGGAAAGAAATAAAGAAAGGCGACCTTGGCCAAAATGGTCAATCATGCAAAAAGGGATGGGCACCCAAAGAGCAGGAGGGCATGTATAAAAAGGCTAAAAGGGAATGGAGAAGATCATTCTTGTGTGTGGCCAAAACAACTCCCTCTTCTCTTCTTCTTTTTGTTCTTGCTTGCTTGAGCTTGTGTTTGAGAGAGTAAGTGAGGGAGTGAGTGTGTGAGGGTGAGGGACTATGGTGGAAAAGCTCTCTATCTTCTCCTCTCTTTTTCTTTTTCTCTTCTCTTCTCTTGTCTCGCACGTAACAATGGAGCATGAAGCTTATGGAGCTTGTATGAAGGTGCAACTTATTAAGCGTTTAGTAGTATGTATTGAGTAGTTGCAAGTTGCACCCTCCCATATGAGTGTCTTACCAAAAAGCATTAAATCAAGCCATCTTTTTTAGCTGAACCCACAATGAGAATCCAAGGAAATTGGGAAAACATCATTGTCGATAAATTAGAACTATTAATGTTCCACATAACCAACCTTGATCATATCAAAGGAGAGTTACAAAAAAAAATTCTATATTCCAAGAATATTGACTTGCATCAATTTACAACATTTGTAAAATAGTATTCCACAAATTGAGTAGACGTGAAGCTTGATACCTACATCCATACAAAAGAAGCGGGTAAGAATCTTGGCTCCTAATGCATTTTACAAGTGTCAAAGACCCACCTAGTTGTTATCCATGTCAACTCTTATTGCATAATACATTATTGGTGTCCATAATGTGTAAACTAATAGGCTACTTCTCAAGAGTCTATTGCAAAAATTAGTGGACAACTTGTGGTGGGAGTAGCACCTTTTGAAGGCAATATGTTATTATAAGGTTGTAGTATTTATAGGAAACCAAAAGTTGCATATAGAAATACACATAGAAGGCCATCATCATTTTGGCATTTACAAGGCTATTTTTTAAAAAGGAGGCATGAGGGAGGGTTAGAGTGCATGCCCAAGGAGTTTGCCTAAATATTATAGTCCATTGATTATGGATAAGAGGTGCCATGATTTGTTATTAAAGCATGGTTTAGATTCTATGTGAAAGTAGCTTTATTTTTTTGTAAAATTTTCATGAAGAAAAAATGCTACAAAAAATGTTATTAGATTGATAGATCGGAATTAGTAGTCTTGATTTTTTATGCAATTTTTTTTAAAAATGAGATTATAGAGTAAGAGTAGTATACAAACAAACACTAGAGTGTAAAAGTCATCCTTGCTTGCTGCAAAAATAATTAAAACATTACATGAAAATTACAATGCAAGAGTAATATTAAACTTGTAACTATATATTCTTAATTAAAAAGGGAGATTAAGTAGGTATGAATGTAGATCATTTGACATTACAGTGTGTGGAGGGGGCACCTCTTATAGTAGACGACTAAGAAGTTAGCAAAGCATCCACCATGGAGTAACATCGGCCATAAGCATGAAGGATAGAGAGGATGGAGTGGTGAGGTTATGAAGAAGAATAGCTTTGTGAAGGTGGCTTGGTGTAGTCGAGGAGAGATGGCAACAATGGTCCAATAGTCAAAAGCATGATAACTTTTAGAGGGGATGAAGGGGACCACTATTTAGTGAGCTTAGAGGCTCATAAAGAGGGTGATTTTGTGAAGGAGGCTTTGTGGAAAAGAGATACAGCATGTGGTCCTATGGTTGTGGCAAAAGTAGAAGATATCAACATGAGGAAGGAGGCAATAGTTTGAAAAGGCAGCAAAAGGAGGAAACCAAGACAACTTGATGAAAATCTTGGGAGGAGAATTATTGAAGGGAAGAATGTATTAATTATGAGGGGGTTCAAATGTTATTACAAAGAGTACCAAGGAGTTAATCATGATGTAGAAGGGGTATCCTAGGGAAAGATTCTAGGGTAGGTTTTCAAACAAAATCACTAAGGGGCTCTATGGTATTATTTTTCAAATGGCTTGCCTCAGAACCTCATGACACAGTAAAAGCAAATCTAGTATTCTCCTACTTCTGTAAAATGGTTCTTATTATCAGCAAAGAACCTCGTTTGGTTGATAATGGTTCTACAAATATTCTTGGCAATATAAAGGGCAAAGGGGCAAAACTTATTAAAAGATGTTTCTCTAACAACAAATCTTCTAATCCCACAAACAATTCTCTCATTCAAAGAAACTCACTAGTTTCCTCCCTTGGTTGACGATGACCTCAAGGTCGTTATAAATGTAGGAGGTCTAGTAGCATTTCTACTTCAACCCAAAGTCACAACAACACTTTCAATGTATCTCACAATCTAAAAAGAAAAGGAGTTTTGCTTGAGGGTTGTGGCTCAATGGCTAAACGACTACTATTTGATTAATATTGTAGATTACTTCCATTCAACCTCATGGCTATCAAGATATCGTTTTTGTCAAGTCACACAATGAGACCCTTCATATCTCTTTTTGTAATGGGTTACTAGATCTAGTTAAGCCAAAAATTTGCTTCAAAGGGTCCTTCTACCTACTAAAACATACGCCACCCCCAAATCTTTTTTATGATCTCATCCTTGGATGGAGATGTTTTCCTTCCTTAAGAGGCATTTTCTACAAACCTATGGATACCTTTGTGGTTTCTCCCATCCCACTTGTAATTGCAGATCATATAATAAGAGTTTTTATTTCAAAAACACAAGTCATGTCGGCACCTTTGATCCCAACATCAATGCAAATGATAATGTTAAGTATCTAGATTCTAAGGGATTAAACCATATCCCTTCTAAAAGATTTAATATTAAAGAGGCTCATGACTCACTATTGAGGAATTGCTTTACATTCTCAATCTTGAAGATATCAATCATCTTGAAAAAAATTCTTCATACATAACTTAAAAATTAAACTCTGCACTCTCCTTTGCTCATAGTGTACGATTTTATGAGATCAAACCTATTTCCTTCTCTATGTTACAAGATGACTTTAAAAAATTAAACTTGGCACTCTCCCTTGCTCATAGTGTACAATTTTATGAGATCAAACACATTACCTTCTCTATGTTACAAGATGACTTACATATTGCTAGAATACAAAAGTCTCTTATAATCCATCTTTCTTTTGTAAGTAGATGATAGTCTCCTTTACAATAGAAAGATTCAATGGAGTTTATTTTGACTCTTGTAATTTGGATGAATCTTCCATCATTACAATGATATATGGATCCCTTAATTATCTTAATGTAGAATGGAACCATTGCCATAAAAATCTACCCTTCTTGATGGGTATCTATAAAGTTCACAAGGAGGATTTTAGATGGCCTACAAATGCCTCTAATTGTGTCTATTCATTATGCACCTCTTTCTTGCCTCTGTCCTCCTAGCTTGCAAGGTTGAATTAATGATGCTTCCTCCTAGCTTGCAAGGTTGAATTAATGATGCTTTGTGCTGAAATTAATAATAAAATAGCCTTACTCACTAGATTTAGCATCCAATCCTTTTGGATTACGAATTCTAGGCAACAAATTTTTTATCAACTTGCTTGACAGCATATTTATTGTCTTTTCATTTGACATAAAGAAATGCTATGAAAACATTCCACATGATGAAGAATTTGGCCTTATCATTGTTATCAACACTATCATCAATTGGGCTTTCTTCCATAAGAAAAAGAGTTTTCTTATCATTGTTATCAACACTATCATTAGTTGGCCTTTTTTCCATAAGAAAAGTTTTCTCTATCTTCATAAAAATGGTGTAGGACAAGAGACATTCCAAGGATCTCTCTCTCTCCCTCTCTCTCTCTCCCTCTCTCTCTCTCTCTCTCTCTCTCTCTCTCTCTCTCTCTCTCTCTCTCTCTCTCTCTCTCTCTCTCTCTCTCTCTCTCTCTCTCTCTCTCTCTCTCTCTCTGTGCATGTGCGTGTGCATGTGCGTGTGCATGTGCGTGCGTGCGTGTGTGTGTGTGCGTGCGTGTGTGTGTGTGCACCTAAATTCTTGGAACATCAACAACAGCTTCATTACTCTTGATGATGATATCAAAAGACAAAATAAAGTACTCCTATGGGTTTTAGATGTTCACCACTATGGTGTAATCTCTTTCTAGCATTCTTTGAATACAAATTTTGCAAGAACTTGGTCTCTCACAATAGATATGGCATTCTTAAACATTTTACTCACTCCTTTCAATACTATAATGATCTATTCCTAATCAATGTACCCAACCCTACCATATTTCTTTGCAATATTCCCAATTCTATTTTCCCTATCTATAAAGGAGTTTCACTTGAGCTTGACTACTCAAAGAATTCCTTTCTTTTCTTTGAATGAAGCCACTTTATCTTGCTTACCACCACCTTCTTGAATATGGAACTCTCTTGCGATAATGGGTGTACCCTCATAAAAACATATGACAAAATGAAAAATTATCCTTCACATGTAACAGATATCTACATTGATCAGGCAACCAACCCTCTAGATGGTCCCACAAATTTATTTTCTCCCTTATAGGGATTATTCTCTATTATAACAATCATATGGACATTGCCTATCAAACCCTGTAGTTGCTTATTAAGAACTTTGCCAAAAATGGAATTATCAAATCTCATCATTGGCAACATATTGCTAAGGCAAAGATTTCCCTCTTCTTAGATAGGAGTGTACTATAGGACCAAAACCCATAATATGTGGGTGGTTCATAGTTACCTCCCACCCTTTCATGGTCCCCTTGAGTATGGGATAGGTTGATGTTAAGCAAGCTATGGTTTGGAACCTTTCCAAAACTAGATTTATGAACATAGAATCATTTAGGTTACATTGTTATGTACAAATGTTAAAATCTCTACTCTTATAGATGCACATAAAAAAACATACCCCCACCTATCCACACCCACACATGCTTGCTCAGACTCACATATATATACACTCTTGCAACTATCTAATCTCTTCCACACATTACCCTTATTAATGACACTCATTTCCATATATATTACTGCTACACTAATCCTTAATGCTTTTACACATTCTAACCCCCCCCCCCCTCAATTTACTCCTCTAATTCCTTTTTTTTAATCCCTTACTAAATTAGAAGTCCCATCCTTGCACTTTTTCAAAGGAAATGCACAACTAAATAACCTTTACTAATATCCTACCTTGGCCTCTTTCCTTAGGATACCACTTCTACATCACGACTAACTCCTTTGTACTCTTTACAATACCATCTAAACCCCCTTATAATTAATACATTGTTCTGTTGAATAATTCTCCTCCCATGTTTCTCATGAAGTTGGCTTGGTTTCTTCCCCTTGCTGCCTTTTCAAACTATTGTATCCTTTCCTCATGTCAATCTCTTCTACCCCCACCACAACCACAAGACCATTGCTGCCATCTCTTCTACATAAAGCCTCCTTCACAAAGGCACTCCTCTTTATGAGCTTCTAAGCTCATTGAATAGTGGGCCTCTTCTTCCCCTCTATCCTCCATGCTTTCTACTATAGGACCACTCTTGCCATCTCTCCTCCACTACAAGAAGCTACCTTCACAAAGTTATTCTTCTTCATAAGTTAACCACTCCATCCCCTCTATTCTTCATGCTTCTGCCCATCGCTACTCCATGTTGGATGCCCCGCCAACTTCTTAGTCATCTATCATAATAGATGTCCCCCTCCACACATTGTAAGGTCGAACAATCTAGATTCATAACCATTGCACTAAATCTTTGTTTTTAATTTAAAAATCTTTGGCTATAACTTTAATACTAGTTTTACATATCCTAATGTTTGTGTAATGTTTTAATCCTTTTTGAAGCAAATAAGGAAGACTCTTACACTAATGTTTGTATACTACTCTTCCTCTCTAATTTTCTTTTCTTAATTTAAAGAATTGTAGCAGAAAATGAGGACTCTAGTAATTCCAATCTATCAATCTAATATCTCTTTTTTTGCATTTTTATTCATGAATTTTGTCAAAAGAAAAATTTTAAGCTACTTTCACATAAAATCTAAACCTATGATTTAATAACTTATCATGGTACCTCTTATCAATAATCAATGGCCTATAATCTTTAGGCATCTTTAGGCCAACTCCTTGGGCATACACTCTAGCCCTCCATCTCCCCTCCCCCCTCCTTTTTCAAAAATAGCCTCACAAAAGCCAAACATATGATGGCCTTCTAGGTGTGTTTCTATACACATAGAACTTTGGCTTTCCTATAAATACTAGAACCTTATAAGAACATCTTGCCTTCAAAAGGTGCTTCTCCCATCACAAGCTACACACTAAATTTTGCAACAATCTCTCAAGCAACGGCCTATGAGTTTACATGTTATGGACGCCAATAAGGTATTATGCAATAAGAGCTAACATGGATAGCAACTAGATGGGTCTCTAACACCTATAAAATGCACTAAAAGCTAAGGTTCTTACCCATTTCTTTTGTATGGATGCAAGAACCAAGCTTCACCTCTACTCAATTTGCAGAATATTATTGTTGGTATTACAAATGCTGTCAATTGTGCTACAAACCAATATTCTTGTAATATAATATTTTTTTTAAATTTGAACTCTCCTTTTAGATTATCATAGTTGGTTATGTGATGCATTGAAAGTTCTAATTTATCAATGATGACATTCCCCCAATTTCTTTGGATTCTCGTTGTGGGTTCAATTTAAAAAGATGACCCAATTTAATTCTTTTTTGTAACATTGCTTTTATTTTCGTGTTATTAGGCATAATGTATATATCACTAGAGGCCTATGATGTGGTAAAAATGGTTTTCACTCCCATTTTTTGGATGATAATGGCCTTAGGGGTGACAACTACCATGAGATGAGCCTTGGAAGACTCATTGAGAGTTGACATTAGTAGTCACGTTGGAATTGTTGTTGTTGTTACTAAAACATATCTCAATAAGAAGTACCCCATTTCCTTTCAGATTACCAAGAATACTTTGTGAATTCGTGTTGATCATTAGATTCTTGGCTAAACACCATTTTCTTATGGTAGAAAAAGATTAGGATGCCTCAATAGCATCTATGCTTTTGTTGTAATCCACTTGAAGAATAGTAACCCTAACCCATGTAGAGACTTTGCCTAGAAAATTGAATCCACATCATGCATCATATATCACAATGTGTGATTAAACAAAATAATGAAATTATTATTGCATTTAGATTTATGCCTTAAGATGTCATGGCATTATTTAATAAAGGGCCAAAGATAGTTGAATTGTCTATAAAACAAACTTAGAGTCATGCTTGTTGTTGCTAGGCTTAGTTGAATTTATAGAGATATAGATTCCATAAGGTGAATTACATCTATTAGGTTCAAATAAGCACATATTGAGAGGTACATACACTAGGATTTAGGGCTATAAGCACAAATATCTTGCAAGACCAAGGTTAATGGCTACATGCTTGGAGATGGATCTTGACTAGTCGTTGTAGAATAAAGGCATCAACATAGGAGCCTTGATCATATCATTTAACCCACTTGGGGGTTTCTCAAGTGGTGTCAAAAAGTGTCCACCTCTAAATAATTAAATGGCAGCAATGTTATTTTTTGAACATAGTTGTGAGGGAAAGGAGTAGCCACATATTTCTCCTTGGCTTTGGGTTCTCTTCTTAAAACATGATATGGGTGTGAAAGAATATGTTTGTGGTTATATTTTAGATGAAGCATCCCATTGTTGAGTTTTATCCATCTTCCTTTATCAAACAATCCAATTTTTTTGAAAGGGCCTTTAGCTTAGCAATTGCATTTTGTTAACCCTCAAACGAACGAAGGTGAAAAATCCGGAAAAGCTAAAGTAGAAGACAAAGACAAAGGCCAAGGCAAAGAGAAACGGAAGACAAAGACGCACAAGGAGAAGAGTCCTAAATAAGGGAGAAAGGCGCACAAGGAAAAGCGCAAGTCAAAAATTTTGTAAAAGAGCGCAATCGCATTATAGTTTAATTCAAGGAGCACCGGGCTCTCACCCGTGCAATTTGTAAATGTAGATGGGCGGTGGAAAGGAAGCTAGGAAGATAGAAGGACAATGGGAAAAAGGGCCTAGGCCACAGCCGGCCATGTAAAAAGGGGAAAAGGGGATGACCGCCCAAAAGGGATTTACGGTTTTGTATATAAAGTTGAAAAGTGAATGAGAAGCTCATTCTTGTGTGTGGCCAAAAGTAGCT
Source organism: Lygodium microphyllum (assembly GCF_053477565.2). NCBI lineage: Eukaryota > Viridiplantae > Streptophyta > Polypodiopsida > Schizaeales > Lygodiaceae > Lygodium > Lygodium microphyllum. Next base: position 43,294,702 of record NC_141148.1, on the reverse strand, counting down.
CTCCTCTTCTTCTTCTTCTTCTTCTTCTTGCTTGCTTGAGCTTGTGGTTGAGAGAGGGAGTGTGAGAGTGTGAGGGAGTGAGTGTGTGAGGGTGAGGGACCAAGGAGGAGAAGCTCTCCATCTTCTCTTCTCTTCTTCTCTTCTCTTCTCTTCTCTTGTCTTGCTCGCGGCAATGGAGCTTGGAGCATGGAGCTTGAGGATGGAGCTTGCTTGAAGCTTGCACTTGGATCGTGGAGCTACCAGAGTGTGCGGGAGAGGAGGTAACTCGAACGGCACGGAGGTAAGCTCACTACACCCATAGATATGGATGGCGCATCGGTATGTGAGAGGTAGCCATTAGTGCTCAGCTTGGAACGCTTGAAACAATAAGCAGTCCGTGGGTCTTGGCGGTTGAGTGAGAGCTCCCACATTTTGGTTCCGTTGCCGGGACCAACGGAATCAAGCCTTGAGCACTTGTGCGCTTTGAATCGAGCATTGGAGTAGGGTTTTCCCTGAACCGGTGCTTGAGGTAGATAGGTAGGAAGCGAGGGAGTTTGAAGAGGTATTCGATCTCCTTAGAAAGTAGGTTTTGGTTTTTTGGATTTGGAAAAGCATGTTGGAGTAGTGTAGGTGATTGCTTTGTGATTTTTATGCATTTAGGATAGGAAAAAACAAAGAAAAAGAAGCAAACATTAGGGGTTTCTGTTGCTGTATAATAGGCTAAAACAGGAAAATAGGGACATAGATCCTTGGAGTGCCGTTTGATTCGAGCACCACAGCGATTCCAGGCATGTCTGGCATTCCCTTGTAGTGTCTTGCACCTATCTGGAAGGCGTTGGATGATTCGGTGTAGTAGACGTTAGCCTAGAGGCATCGCGTGCAACTCGCGGGCCGTCGACCGCGTAGTCGGACCAACTCGTCCGAGTCCCAGAATTGGACCCTGTCCAGAATCGAACCAGTCCATAATCAAACACTCGGACAACCGTCCGATCGGACCACTCAGATCAACCCGTCCGATTTTGGAAATCGGACCACTTGGACCAGTCAGACTCAAACCACTCGGATGCTCAAACAACCGTCCGATCGGACCACTCGGACCAACCCGTCTGATTTTGAAAATTGGACCACTCGAACTCGGCCCACTCGAACCACCCCGAATGGGACCACCCAGAATCAGACCACTAGAATCGGACCACTTTTTTGATCCGACTCCCAGAATCGAACGTGACCAAAATCGGACCAGGCCGTCCGAGTCCCAGAATCGGACCAGTCCAAAATCGGACCACAGTCCAGAATCGGACCACCCTGTCCAATCCGATTCCCAGAATCGGACCACTTTTTCGATCCGACTCCCAGAATCGGACATGACCAAAATCGAACCATTGAGCCGATCGGACCAACCCAAAAGCGGACGTCCGATTTGATAATCGGACTCCTGAAAATTGGACATCTGAGAATTGGACAGAAAACTGTCAAAATCGGACAGGTATCTAGAACACAAATTCTGACTTTCTAAACCCCGAAATTGACCCCAAAGACCACGTAGAGCTAAAGGTGCATCAGAGATTCATCACTGGGCTAAAATTTAGAGCACGTAATTCAAAATTTGGCTATAAGCGGTCCTCCAAATTGCGTATGGCATTTACCGTAATGGCCCTGCGGGCCGTGGGGGACTGCCCCCCCGGACCCCCGCAAAGGGGGACTCTGCCCCCTCCACACCTCCCCTAAGTAGGTTGGAGGGAAAACGCGCATCGTGACAGGTCCTCCAAACTAGACCCTAGTGTAGTAATGGCTCTACACGAACAGGGATTCTCACTAACAAAAGAGCAACCAAAAGCCCATACCCGAACCAAGAGAAACAGAGACCCTAGAACCTCAATGGGCCAGTCTAGCCAACAAGGGCGAAAAGGCCACACTGCAAAAACACATACGTGTTGCATTCCGACTGCATCTAGTCAAAGTGGAAAGCAACAATGTCAAGCTACAATAGCGAGAATGACTAGATATGACAGTCCTGACAATAGATGCTCCTTGAATAGCACTGCACTGACAAGCCAAGACATCGGTGGAGAATCCACATCCGGTCATGCAGTTAGGGACCCAAAGGCATCTGTCAGAAGGCTTAAATTTACAAGCCAAGACCCAGAAGATGAAGACATAGTACCACCTGCTTATCTTAGGGTCAAACTCACTGCGAAAAGAGAGCATACTATCGATGCTCTGATTGATGAAGGAGCAGATTTTAACATCTTGACCTATGAATCATGGACCCTACTAGGCCAACCAGAGCTCACACCGACTAGTGCAACTCTTAGCCCTTATGGGGGACACCCACAAGCACTCATAGGGAAGTACAAAATCCTTGCGACAATTGAAACGGAAAGCTTGCCTATCCTATTTCATGTTCCTCCAAACAATGCTAGCTGTGGGAAAGAAACCCTCCTAGGAAGACCCTTCAAAAGGGCGACCAAGTGTGAGGCCGACTATGTAGCACAGAGGATACACTTGACACTACCAGGTGTGAGGATAGTCACAACCTTTAGCAAGGGTGATCTCATCAAACATCGAGGGAAAGGCAAGGAAGGTGCTAACGTAATAGTCAAGCCTACTAACGAGAGCAAGGACTTGTCGGAAGAGTTAATACAAGCACAGGTCGAACAACGAGAGCTAGTGAATGAGGCCATGCCTGAACCAAGAAGGTCAAGAGACAATGCCAAGGACGGGCTTTGGACTTACAAATATCGTAGAAGACCCCAAAAGAAGCCCAAGCCTTATAGACGCAGGCATCGATGGAGGGCTAGCACAACGCCACGATGGATATCCAAGGCATTGCTTCGTGCTCAAGGGTATTATGCAGGCAACCGATGGATTTGGGTACCAAAACCCCCTACTAAACCACCTCTGTCAGACGCCCAAATTTTGTCAAAAGCAAAGAGGCGTAGGAGGAAACCTAAACAAAAATACAAGTCTTGAACCAAAAATATGGGAGCAATTGAGCCCCACACGATTGAAGTCAAGAAACCAAACATGACCTATCAAAAAGTAGATCCTCAGTCTAGCGTGCTTAGCAAGCAGATATCAGAGGTAACTGTCGAGCGTACACTAGGTCCACTAGTGCCCAAGGAGCCTTTGACTTTCCAAGAGGATAATAAGCACCACATGCACAACATTGCGCATGATAAGGCGGATTGCTCAACAAAGCTAATGATAGAATCGTCTAACAATCACGAGCGAATTCTCCAGTCAGTGCTGCCAAAAATAAAAAACACGATCACACCACCGCACCTAGGGTTCCTCAAATTAGGTACGACCAATGACCTTGGTCAGCTGGCTCCGTCCCTAATCCCCTGGCCCTTTGTACATCCCCCACAATTGTTCAGGGCACATCAAGGGCAGGACATACCTAGGGAGCTTGCCTCGCCTATGGTTAGACTTGTCACCCTGAACCACTTGCACAATTCTTTTGCACTCCATCTCAATGCCATTACACTCAACAATGGTAAGCAAGGCATGAAAGACAATGGAAAAGTACACCATACTTTTCAAGCACTACAAGAAGCCACTAGCTACCAAAAGCTAAGACATCAAGGAGCTCAATTATGCTACATTGCCTTGACAAGACCATAATGATGTCTCAAGCAATCTTCGAGTGTACTCCCCGTCTTCATCGACAAATTTTTCCATCAACTTAGCCCCTTGCTTCACTGACCCTTTGCTATACAAGGAACTAGGCCGACAGTCTTCTAACTAAGTAATATCTAAGTATGCACAAGCACTCACATAATACCTGCACTGAAGTATATACACAGTTTGGGTCCTCAAGTGCGGGACAATACTCTCAGCTTGCTTAGAGTTCGACCTGTCTCCCAAACTAATTGCACTATGTCTTGTCCACAATAGACAAGACTAGCACTACCCTTAGGGAGAGACCACATGAGAGGTTTTCAATTGCAGGTGTTGAAGACTCCAACGAAAGTGTCGTTCGCTCTTCATCAACACCCAACTCTGAATGCTTATCCCTTACCATCCGACAAGCCCGCAAAGAATCGTCATGTGCAGAATCCCCAACAAACCAACACTTGTGCTGGCCATCAATGCAATCTCCAACACAAAATAGCCCTACCACCAACTCCAACAACCTTCCACCAGCCACCTTGGCCACCAACAGGCCCCCAGGACCTTCTTCCACACCACCACCAACACTCCTCCACGGAAACCATAGGCGTCCTTGCCACCCACGTCTTCAGTGCAACGGTGAGTGCCATGGGACTGGCACTCGTCTAGGAGGGGGTAATGTTAACCCTCAAACAAACGAAGGTGAAAAATCCGGAAAAGCTAAAGCAGAAGACAAAGACAAAGGCCAAGGCAAAGAGAAACAGAAGACAAAGACGCACAAGGAGAAGAGTCCTAAATAAGGGAGAAAGGCGCACAAGGAAAAGCGCAAGTCAAAACTTTTGTAAAAGAGCACAATCGCATCATAGTTCAATTCAAGGAGTGCTGGGCTCTCACCCGTGCAATTTGTAAATGTAGATAGGCGGTGGAAAGGAAGCTAGGAAGATAGAAGGACAATGGGAAAAAGGGCCTAGGCTATGGCTGGCCATGTAAAAAGGGAAAAAGGGGATGACCGCCCAAAAGGGATTTAGGGTTTTGTATATAAAGTTGAAAAGTGAATGAGATGTCAAGATTGTGGGAGAGAAGGAAGGAGTCTCGCTTGAAGCTTTCTTGCTTGCACAATGGGGGAAGACACACAAGGGTGGAGGCTGAAAAACAGTTTTCCTCTTCTTAGTTGTGTAAGCCAAAAGAACTCTAGTACAAAGAAATAGAAGAACCCTATATATGGGTCTCAAACCAAACTCAACTAACTAAGGTGGCATACTAACTGAGCCACGAACTAGAGTAGATAAGGATAGCTATCATGTAGCTATTATTCATGGGCGGTGTACCAACCGCGTCTGCAACTGACAAGTCGGTGACATAAATATACAACGGTCACCCTGGCGTATCACGAGTGGAGCTCGATATCTCAACACTCCCCCTCGAGCTCAATCCCAATTCCTGCACACCAAGCAGGTCTCTGAACTTGCGCAGCTTCTCTGCGCCCAATGCCTTCGTGAATATGTCAGCTACCTGATCCTCTGTGCTGACATAAACTAGATCAATAAGACCTAGTAAAACCCTCTCTCGCACATAGTGATAATGCACCTCAATGTGCTTTGTTCTAGCATGATAGACTGGGTTATTTGCCAAGTGTATACTACTCATGTTGTCACAATAAATGACAACTGGCCCATCTGTAGACTGATGCATATCATAAAGTAGCTTATGCAACCAAGCTACCTCACATGCAGCCATTGCTGCACCCCTGTACTCAGCCTCTGTGCTCGACAAGGCAACTGTAGGCTGTTTCTTGCTGCTCCAAGTGACTGCAGCACTCCCAAAAGAGAATACATATCCACTGGTAGATCGTCTATCAGAAATACTACCAGCCCAATCAGCATCAGTGTATCCATGCAACTGTATCTGAACCCCAGTCTCATAAAATAGTCCATACTGCAATGTGGACTTCACATACCTAAGTATGCGTCTAGCCGCATCCAAATGTGGTTTCCTTGGAGCCTGCATAAACTGACTTACCAATCCAACAGCATAGCTCAAATCTGGCCTGGTAATAGTCATATAAATCAAACTTCCTACTATGCGTCTGTACATAGTAGGGTCTTCTAGAAGCTCACCTGCATCTGTGCTCAGCTTCACATTTTGCTCCAAAGTAACTGAAATAGGCTTACAGCCTGTCATCCCATATTTGGACAGCATGTCCAATCCATACTGCCTCTGCAAGAGCTGTATCCCACTTGGTGATCTAATCACCTCAATGCCCAAGAAATAACGCAGCTCTCCCAAGTCCTTCATCTCAAACTTCTGCTTCAATAGCATTTTCACATGAAGGATATCTTCATCACTGTCACCTGTCATAATCAAATCATCAACATAAATGACAAGTAGCATAATATCTTTCTCTGTTTTTCTCACATAAAGTGAGAAATCTGCCTTGGAAATCTGAAAGCCAATAGTGACAAGATACTGTCCTATCTTGTCAGACCATGCTCTAGGTGCTTGCTTCAAGCCATACAAGGCTTTCTTCAACCTGCAAACAAACTCAGGATGAACAGCATGCACATAACCTGGTGGCTGCTCCATATAGACCTCTTCTTGCAAATCACCATGCAAGAAGGCATTCTTTACATCCATCTGATGTAAAGACCATCCCTTTGATGCAGCCATAGCAATGACTGCTCTTACGGTTGCCATCCTTGCAACCGGACTGAATGTTTCTTCATAGTCAATGCCATATGTTTGTGCATACCCCTTGACTACTAATCTTGCCTTGTATCTGTTCACAGAACCATCTGCATTGTGCTTCACCTTATAAACCCACTTACAGCCAATTGCATTTTTACCTTTAGGCAAAGGTACCAACTCCCATGTAGCATTTGCTTCCAAGGCATCCATTTCTTCATCCATGGCTTTCTCCCATTTTTCTTTTCCCATGGCTTGCTCAAAAGATGTGGGTTCTGGTTCCTGTATCACTTTGACCATATATGCATAGTGAATGGCTGTAAATCCATCATATTTCAGCCTATCCACAGGATACCTAGCTCTTGTAGACCTGCGCAAAGTAGGTTCACTCCCAGGTGCTCTCAAAACATCCCTGGTCTTCCTTACTCCAGGTGTAACAATAGAAGGAATACCCAACTCATCATCAATGCTCTGTTCTGAGCCACTGGATTCACCATCCACATAAGAGTGACCTGCATTCACATCAAACATGGGCTGATCAACCTTCTCTTTTCCTTTTCGTGATACCTGCATACCACTATCTGCATTGCTTTGAGAAGATTCTCCTGATCTCAATCTGCCTGTCCATGGCGAAGAATGTGAACCACTGCTAGAGGACGCTCCAGGTCCACTAATATTTTGTGACTGCTGCTGTGAATTCTGTGTAGCATTACCATTTTGTGCATCTTCATCATCAATCACATTTACTGGTCTATACCAGCTACTCATCTCATCAAAAACAACATCTCTGCTCACTGTAAACTTACGAGTAGAAGGGTTATAGCATCTATACCCTTTTTGCTGCAGAGAGTAACCAATAAAGATGCACTTCTCAGCTTTTGGATCCAACTTGGATCTCAGCTCATCTGGCACATGTACATAGGCAATGCAACCAAAAATTTTCAAATGAGAAATATCTGGTTTCCTACCAGTATACCTCTCCTCTGGAGTCATTCCATGTATTGCTGCAGTGGGAGTTCTGTTCATTATGTAGGCTGCTGTAGCAACTGCTTCAGCCCAATAAAAATCTGGCAAGTCTTTTTCATTGAGCATGGCACGAGATACCTCTCCAATATGCCTGTTTTTCCTTTCTGCAATTCCATTTTGTTGTGGGGTATAACTGCATGAATATTGCTGCTTTATGCCATGCTCCTGCAAGAACTTTGCAAACTCATTTGAGAGGTACTCTCCCCCTCCATCTGACCTTAGGCATTTTATCTGCAAGCCTGTTTCTTTTTCAACCATAGCTTTAAGAGTTTTGAAATGCCCAAAAACTTCACTTTTCTTTTTCATAAAATACACCCAAACTTTTCTGCTATAGTCATCAATAAAACTGACAAAATAATGACAGCCTCCAAGAGATGCAGCTTTAGTTGTCCACACATCAGAGTGAATTAATTCCAATGGCTTCTCACTCTCTTGAACATGTCTAGGAAATGGTTTCCTTGCCTGTTTTCCAAACTGACAGGCTTCACATACCTTATGCATTTCTGCAACCTTGAATTTGGGCAATCCTGCAACAATATTTTGGGCCTGCATTGATTTAAGTCGCTGTACATTAACATGACCAATGCGTTTATGCCAGATATCAATATCTGCAACTACACCGGTCCCATGTGCAAACATTGCTGCACTCAATTCAGACATGTCTGCATCCAATGTAAACATTCTGCCCTTCTTCTTTCCTTTTGCTATCAAGCGACCTTTATTTTTCATATCCTCAACAAAGCATCCATGAGGATTAAATCTGACCTGCAAGCCCTGTTCAACCATTTGACCAACTGAAACCAGATTCTTGGTAATATTCGGGACATGAAATACATCGGACAGGTATTTCTTTTTCCCACCCTGCATAGACAAGGGAATTTTTCCAATCTGCACAATAGGATGTGCAGTATCATCACCAGTCTCCACAAATCCTGGTTTTTCCATTTTCCTTGCATCCTCCATCCATTCTGCATGACCTGTCATGTGGTTTGATGCACCTGAGTCAACATACCATACATCATTGCTTTCTTCTGCACTTGTCATAGAATTGTTCATGTGCTGCACCATGAACAAATGCTCATTTCTGTCATCACCCTGTCTACTAGAAGATGCATAATTCCCTTGTTGCAGTTTTCCATTCATGATGTCATTCTGCTTTTTATAGCAGTCTTTAGCCATATGACCCATTTTACCACAATAGTAGCATTCAACATTACTGTTTGCATTTTGGCCTCTTTGCCATCCACCACGACCTCTTTGGCTCCCCCTGCCTCTAGAGTTACCACGTCCTCCTCCATAGGACTGGTTTTCTTGAGTTTGCTGCATATTCTGATTTCTGCCACGGCCTCCAAATCGGCCTCCTCTACCTCTGCCTCTACCTCTTCCAGCATTTGAGTAGAAGACAGCTTCTTTTGAAGTTCCTCCTGAAGAAGATGCACCACCATTTCTCTGTTCCTCAGAAATTAGAAGAGCAATCAACTCCTCAAAATCAGGAAATCTTTCACGAACTGAAATGGATGTCCGAAACTGTGCATAATCCTTTCCTAGACCATTCAAGGTCACGGAAACTAAATCATCATCTTCCACTGGCGACCCAATGGAAGCAAGTGCATCTGCAATCTTCTTCACCTTCATGTGGTAGTCGTTGATGCTCATACTTTCTCTTTGCACATTATGCAACTCTTGCTTGAGCTGCATTTTCCTGGCTTGCGTATTTGTGCTATACATTTTTGACAAAGTATCCCATGCCTCCTTTGGCGTACTTGCATCCTGAATATGCACAATCATAGAGTCTGAAATACTGATAGACAGCCAATACATAACTTTCCTGGCTCTCTCATGCCATGTTTTAAATGCCTGCATTTGTTGTTGATTGGGAACATCAGGAAGAACTGGTTCTTCTTCATTTCCTGCAACAAATTCCCAATATCCTTTTCCCATAAGGAAATTCGTCATTCTAAACTTCCATGCCTGGAAGTTGTTCTTGTCAAGCTTTTCAGTGACAATCTGTGAAAGAGAATCAGACGCCATTACAGAATACTGCAAGAAATTCTGTCACTGCAAAAAACACAGCTTCACCCTCACAAGGGCAAATCTGCAAAACTGGCGAAAGTGGTATTTGACCACACAGTCACTTCCTAGTGACGATTTTTCATAAACAAGAACCAAGGATGATTCTGAAACTCCCAATGTCTCTGCGCACAAGCATACGATGCAATTTCTACAGTAACTTTTCACCGACCTGTAGAACAGTGGTCGCACAGCATAAAACTGAGCCTTTTCTTGAGTGCGTGCAGAAAACTTCCGTCTGCAAAACAGGCCCCGAAATGGCCTCAAATCAAAAAAACAAGGTCGCCAAGGGCTAAAGCCCTCTCCCGCAGCATATACTGCCCTCTTGCTTCACCGCGAAGGGCGTCTCAACCTGAGACAATGCACTCCTGCAATTTCCGGCTGTGCTACCTGCAGAGATCTGCTCCCAAAACAGGAAATGAAAGCAACACTGCTCCTCTTACCAGACCACCGCGAGCTTGGCTTGCTTTCTTGAGCTCCTTACCACGAACAAGGCTCTGATACCATGTCAAGATTGTGGGAGAGAAGGAAGGAGTCTCGCTTGAAGCTTTCTTGCTTGCACAATGGGGGAAGACACACAAGGGTGGAGGCTGAAAAACAGTTTTCCTCTTCTTAGTTGTGTAAGCCAAAAGAACTCTAGTACAAAGAAATAGAAGAACCCTATATATGGGTCTCAAACCAAACTCAACTAACTAAGGTGGCATACTAACTGAGCCACGAACTAGAGTAGATAAGGATAGCTATCATGTAGCTATTATTCATGGGCGGTGTACCAACCGCGTCTGCAACTGACAAGTCGGTGACATAAATATACAACGGTCACCCTGGCGTATCACGAGTGGAGCTCGATATCTCAACATGAGAAGCTCATTCTTGTGTGTAGCCAAAAGTAGCTCTCCTCTTCTTCTTCTTCTTCTTCTTCTTCTTCTTCTTCTTCTTCTTCTTCTTACTTGCTTGAGCTTGTGGTTGAGAGAGGGAGTGTGAGAGTGTGAGAGAGTGAGTGTGTGAGGATGAGGGACCGAGGAGGAGAAGCTCTCCATCTTCTCTTCTCTTCTTTTCTTCTCTTCTCTTCTCTTGTCTTGCTCGCGGCAATGAAGCTTGGAGCGTGGAGCTTGAGGATAGAGCTTGCTTGAAGCTTGCACTTGGATCGTGGAGCTACCGGAGTGTATGGGAGAGGAGGTAACTCGAACGGCATGAAGGTAAGCTCACTACACCCGTACATATGGATGGCGCATCAGCTATGTGAGAGGTAGCCATTAGTGCTCGGCTTGGAACGCTTGAAACAATAAGCGGTCCGTGGGTCTTGGCGGTTGAGCGAGAGATGGTAACCTTCTCTCCTCCTACAGCTTTTCTCTCCTTCACACACACACATACTCTCTCTCTCTCTCTCTCTCTCTATATATATATATATATATATATATATATATCTCACTCATGTGTGTGTGTGTGTGATATATATGCATGCATGAATGCATGTACACACACACACACACACAATCTTCCACTCTTTCCTTCTCTCCATTGGCCATTAGATTGGTCTCCTTGTTGTCAAGAAGGCCATTGGCCTTGATCCTATCTACAAACTATCTTGTTTATCCCCCACGAAGGTTTAGAGCCAAGGTATTTATATGGGTTAATGAGAGTAGGGAGATTTGATTAGCTAGCTCTGTGGCCTACCTTGCTAGCAACTAGTTTGCCCCTTCTTACCATAATGCTAAAGGGAGCATGAGGGACAATAGTGGTTGAGATGCAACGTCTAACAAGAGGATGTTGAATAGCAACTCAAATGTTGCATGTCATCCATACCACAATTGTTAGAAGGAGATGACATTGCCATGCACATGAGAAGGGAATGATGGTGGCCATGGACAACCAACAAAGGGTTTAAATGTTGACCATAAAATGCTAGCTACCACACAGAGATGAGGGGAAGGGGGAGGGGGAGGGGGAGGGAGAGTCCATACATTTATTTACTAAGGCTAATCTATAACCTTGTATAATTTATATTTGAATTTCATAAACATTATTATCATTATTTTAAATGTTATCTTTATTAGTAGTTGATACTATCATAGTGATAAATGTGTTCAATCATCTTTGTCTTCTCATAACAAGGACCTTATTGCATGCAACTTACAAGATTGTGTTTATTTGGAAGAATATGGTTGAGAAGGTCTCATTATCATACTTTTAATTTTGTGCTATTATTGATATTGCAAATTAAAAAATGGTAAGTGATAACACCATTAGTATTACCATCAACTTTATACAATTTCATGTCATTATCCAAGCTATCACAATAACATATTCTTATCTAGATAATGTATTATAATATAATGAAGCTATAAGTTTACCTTTCCAAAGCAACGATTATTTAGCTAATATAATAACATATGGTTATCTAGATTTATAGCATAACCTTCCTATAATTCTTCACTATCTTTTCACATTTTCACTACCTTTATCTTCCCACCCACACAATTGTCTTTATCTTTATCTTTTCACATTTTCACTACCTTTATCTTCCCACCCACACAATTTTCCTTAACACATGCCAAGGCTTGAACAAATCCAACACATGCTCAAACATGTGCATGTGTGTGTGTGTGTGCGTGCGCGTGCATGTGCACATGCACATGCACGTGAGCCAAAAAAGGAAATAAGTTAATTAGGTTAATCACATAAGGTTATTAAGTTACTGGACATTAATTATAAGTAATTAGCTTAATAAACATTAAATCAGTTAGTACACTAACTAGGTAAACTAGCTAAGTCAGTTAACACAATTAATAATATCAATAATATTAATTGTAATAAAGTTAGATCTGTTAAAAAAGGGGTAAAGGATTTATTCAAAAGTTGGTGGACCAAGAATGTCTCAATACCATTTTTAACTTTTTGTTATTACTGTCATCCTTATTAGACCCAAAAAAATGTGTGCATTACAAGACCATTAGTATTTATGCTCTCTCAAATAATTCAAATATAACCAATCATCTTTATGCAATTTCATGTGTTTATCTAGGTATCAAAATAGCATATTGGTATCTAGATAACATATTTATAGTATAATGATGCTATAAGTTTACATTTCCAAAAGTAATAATTCAATAGCTAATACAATAACATAGGGTTATCTAGATTTGTAACATACCTTTCCTATAATTATTCACTTCTATTCCACATTGTCATTACCTTCATCTTCCCACACTTGCAATGTGCAAACACCCTCAAAGCATGCCAAGGCTTTCTTGAACAAATCTAATACACATATGATCTAGCTAACGTTATTACTATTTGTATGAGTGATATTATTAATTGTATTAACTAACTTAGCTACTTTCTCAAGGGGTCCACTAGGGTTTACTGTATGGTACCACATGAATGTAAGGGAGGGGGCTTATTTAAGGGAAGGAATGTACATTTTATAAGGTAAGCTCCCATAAATAGGGGGTAGATAAGGGGTGTTTTCATATATTTCTTGCACGTAGGTGACGTCTCCTTATTACTACTAGTGAATCCCCCGTGGCTACTTTACCTACTTATTATTCATATGATCTAGCTAGCGTTATTACTATTTGTATTGGTGATATTATCAATTGTATTAACTAACTTCGCTACTTTACCCAGTTATTATCCATATGATTTATCTACATCCTTCATCAAAATCATCAGGACTTGGTTGGTCATGCATAAAGAAAGAGAGAGGGGGGGAGGGACCTCCACAACCATCTTCAGTTGTCCCCTACTTCCTTATTATGACTACTTCCAACCTTCTTTGAGCTACCAGCACACTTAGCCATCCCCTACTTCCTTGCTATGACTACCTCTAGCTTCTCTCAAGATTTTCCTTCCTCCCCATCATCTGCCCCTTTCCCTCATCCATTATGAGTGTTCCGATCATGCTCTCTTCCACCTTCCCTTCCAACAACCAATCCTTCTTCTTTATGGTATCCATTTAGAGAGAGGGACAGAGAGAGAGAGAGAGAGAGAGAGAGAGAGAGAGAGAGAGTACTCCCCCTTCCTCCTTATCCAGGATCATACAAGTAGTCTAATAATTATTAGGAGAGGTGGGCTTAATTAGGGGGGCACACATGTACGCGCATGTGTGTGTGTGTGTGTGTGTGTGTGTGTGTGTGTGTGTGTGTGTGTGTGTGTGTGTGTGTGTGTGTGTGTGTGTGTGTGTGTGTGTGTGTGTGTGTGTGTGTGTGTGTGTGTGTGTGTGTGTGTGTGTGTGTGTGTGTGTGTGTGTGTGTGTGTGTGTGTGTGTGTGTGTGTGTGTGTGTGTGTGTGTGTGTGTGTGTGTGTGTGTGTGTGTGTGTGTGTGTGTGTGTGGACATTTGGTAGTCTTGCACATTTTTCCTGTGAGCAATGTCATTCAAACCCCTTAAGATCTACAAACTTAGTTGATCAAGTGACTTCTAAATCTACCTTACAACATAAGGTTATGATCTTGACCCATTAGGATTGACCTGAGGGACCTATGACCTATCAAACTCTATCAACAATCTAGTGCCCAACCAAGAAGGATCACAAGTTTGCAATTCGTCAAGACCAAAAGTAGACTATTAGTGCCCTTAGTGCAAAGAAAGGGAGAGAGGAAGGGGAGCTAGGCTCAACCCCTCTACCTTAGTATAGTCTCACTCAAGTCCCCTAAAATGGTGATAATCAATATCTATGACTTAACCCTATTCAATCAAGCTTTGACCCTATTCCTATCAGTTTCCATTAGAAAAGCATGTAACTTATCTAGTTCACCCATTCATAGGGCATCATTATCATGAGGATTGCCCATCTCCTTTTCAAACAACACACCTATCATTCTTAATTATTTGATTCAAGCTCCACCATACTATCAAAATACATAAATGTAGCTTCCTTAATTACTATGTTACATGAGGTTTGTTGAATGTCTTTAACCACAACATTAAAAAAATCAAACAATCTTTTCCAAACAATACTTAGAATCAATTAACTAGTCAAAAATGAGATGGAAGGGATAGTTCAACCCATCTTAAATTTCAACCTCAATCCAACTATTAATATCCATGATTCAATACATCAACCCTCATTTCAAAGGATTAGGCCCATAGATAGCTATATTGAGGCATTTTTTGAATTGGGAAAAAAGCTTACAAGCCAATTAACCAAGCATCAAAAGACCTACATCCAAAATAATGTTTATGTCACATCATATTAGCACAACTTGTTATGCCAATTTAAATGCACTTTACCTACAATTTCCAAGTACTATAAACACTTGCTTTTATGTGCTTTTTCTTGTAAATTTTACATGCTTGCTCGTATGACTTTAAATGCATTGTCTATGTAGTCTCCCTTTTTAAAAAAAGGGAGCTAGCAATTCTTGGTTTTTTTCCACCCTTCTTGCATACTCTTGGCGTGTCAGTTTTTCAAATTGTATTCACATATTAAGAAGAGACTATAGATATTAACATAAATTGAGAAAATTAAATGTACACAACATAAATGTGTGCTTGTATTACTCAAAATGTATTTAAAAACATGTTTATGTGATTTTTAGCCATCTGTTATGGCTTCAAGTATCTAGCATGCTACTATATAGATCAAAGATAATATATTCTCCAAATAGCTATTACCACCACTCTTTCCCTCTTCATCATCATCTTCATTGCTCTAATCATCCTCATTCTCATCACCATCACTCTCCTCAACATGGTGCTCTTCACCCTCCACATCAACCCCTCTTGTGTTGCTCCCTCTCCCTCTCCAACTACTGCCTCATTACGTTGTTTCCCCTATAGATATGCATAATTCAATATTAGAATAACTATAAAAATTTCAAAGTATTTTACAAAATAAATATCTTAATAGGTTATATGCTCCATGATTTCATACCATTATTACTCTGTGATGATACCCTACTATCCCACAAGTGCATCCGTATATCAAGCATGTTATGAGACGACATTTATAGCTCCTATCATGCCTAGTAGATAGTCAGCCAAAGACCCAAGTGCAAAATGAAACCACCAAGAGTACTAGATACAATCAATGCAATGAATGAGGCTGAGAGGAGAGAGAAGAATGAGCAAAAGAGAGAGAAAGAGAGGAAGAAGAAGAAAGAGAAAGACTAGAAGAGGAGAGAGAAATACATGAAAAAGGGGAGGAGGAAGGAAGCCATGGAAGGTGAAGGCAAAGGTAAAGAGTCAGTTCTTGATTATGTCTAGATCCCTAAACTAGGTCTCTTACACCTTATAGACCCCAATCAGTGTGACTGGGTATCTAACCCCTAGTTCCGGTGTATTGCGTTCATTACATTCCATCCTGACCCTGAAAGTTTTTGCCCTCAAAAACAAAAGACAACCAGAGGGACTTGACAAAGTGGCTAATGAGTGGGGGTGCAAAGTACTACTCTGATCCACATTACAATGAGAAGATTGGGTGAAGACTATGGATAGCATGTTGTCCACTACAGGGCTGTTGAGGTAGATCTTTCACAACTTTTGATGGGCTACTCCAAATGGGGTGTGCCACATGTCAAAATGAAGCTTATGGTGGTACTTTTAGCTCATGTAGGAAGCACATGGTTGTAGGTACAAAATTATTCTAAAATAGTGTGCAGTCAGCATGTAGTATGTGGTCAAAAGGGGACATAACTAGCTAGTCTTTAGCCCATAGTCTTTAGCCCATTAAATGATGCCTTCTCTGTCTATGGGGGGCTCTTCCACATAGTCCACTAAGATGCTAATCAAAGGCTTCAACGAGCTGACATGAAACACATTGTGAATCTTAATGGTGGGGGGAAGCTCTAATCAATAAGCCAAGCCACCAACTCTCTTGAGGATTCGATAGGAATCATAAAAACAGTGGGCTAACTTGCTACTACTGCCCTCCTTAAGAGTGGAGTAATAAGACTTAGGCACTTTAAAGAGCACAAGCTCTCCCTCTTAGAATTTCAAATGTCTTCTTTTCTCATCAACGTAAAGCTTCATGTCGTCTTGTGCCTTCTGAAGATTCACTTTGCATTGCTAAAGCAGGATTTGCATACGCTCCAACTCTGATTTACTCTATGGATTGATCTTATCATTGAACAAGACCATAGGAAGGGAAACCTTATACTTGTATAATGTCTCAAAAGGAGAAACCAATGCTAGAGTGGGTGGAATTGTTATATGCAAATTTAGCAAAGTGCAGCCATATATCCCAATTCTAATGCACATCATGGCAAAAGTGCCATAGATAGGTCTCAAGCCATTTATTTATTCTTTTGATCTGGTCATCACTCTATGGGTGGTATGCAATAGATGGAGCAAGCTTGGTGCCCATAAACATAAAATTTGCCTACCAAAAGTTACTCATAAACTTGGCATCTTAATCATGCACTATGACTTGTGGTAACCCATACAACTTAAATACGTGCTCCATTAACTAAGTGGCTAACTGAGAGGTAGTATATTGGGTCTTAGTTTGGGATAAAGTGGATAGCCTTGGTGAGGCATTTGACTACCACATATATATTATTCCATCCTTTTGTGGTAATGAGGAGGCGAGTAATGAATTCCATGGTGATATGTGTCAATTTTGCTTTAGAAATAGGTAGGGGCTACAAGGCGGCCAATGGGTCTAAGCGTGCTATCCTTGTTCTGTTGGCATGGAATACATTTGGTCACAAAATCCTTAACATTCCTCCATAAGCCTTTCCAATGAAAGCTCTTGCCAATCCTATCATATGTTTTGAAAACACCCAAATGACCAACAATGGTGCAAGAATGCATCCCTTCCATGGTCTTCTCCATGAAGGGAGAAGTGTGGGGGTTGTCAATCTTGCCATGGGACCAAATAAGGCCATGCTTGAGCTAATATTGGGAGTTTCCATCCATTACTCCATACTGTAATTTTTGAAATATGTGGATGAATTCCTCATCCAACAAATAAGCTTCCTGAAGCTCCTTGATCCAATCACTATGCAACTATGAAATGGAAGACACTCTGCATGCCTACATCCATGAAAGTGAATCGGTCAGTATGTTATCTTTGCCCCTAGTGTAAGAGATATCAAAATCATGCTTTTGCAAGGTTGCCACCCATCTCCTCTAAGTCAAGAAGTACTAGAGGACTCGATGGTCACTCTTTACTCTAAAGCTACTCCCATATAGGTAGTGTTGCATTCTTAATAGCATGGAGAATGGCCGACATTTCCTGGTCATAAACATTCATTTGCATCTCCTTGTCATCACGCTTATGACTCTCAAAAGTGATCACACCGTGCTCTTGCAGCGATACAACACCAACATCTCAGCCATTAGCATCACACACTGAATGGTAAACTCCTTTGAGAAGACACGGCATACGAGGATGGAGACTAAAGTAAGCATTTCCTTCAACTTTGTAAAGCTGCAATTAGCAATAGTGTCCCAAAAGAATGATTCCTTCTTTAACCAATCAATCAAAGGTGCTGCAATGATGGCATAATGCTTGATGAAGCATCTATAAAATGAAGAGAGACCAAGGAAACCATGTAATGAAGTAGTAGTGGATGGTGTGGGCCAATCCTTTACACATTGCATCTTTTTAGGGTTAGCCTGTATGCCATTCTTGCTAATAATGTGTCCCAAGTACTCCATTGATGTCTGCATGAAGATACACTTACTTTTCTTAGCAAATAGCTGATGCTCTCTCAAAATATCAAACACCCTTTTGATATGTGTTGAGTGCTCCTCTTGTAATTTACTATAAATGAGGATGCCATCAAAGAAAATGAGCAAAAACTTGAACAGGAAGGGGTGGAGGATTTTATTCATGAGACTCTAAAATGTGGTAGGGGCATTAGTCAAACCAAAAGGAATCACCAAAAAATGATAAAGTCCATGATTAATCTTGAAAGTTGTTCTAATCTCATCACAATCCCTCGTGTATCTGATGGTAACCAAAGCACATATCAATCTTGGTGAACAATGGTGCCCCTTTCAACACATTCGACAAGTCATCAATCCATGGAATGGGATATCGATTCTTCATTGTGATCTTATTCAAATCCTTGTAGTAAATGCACATGCAAAAAGAGCCATCTTTCTTCTTAACTGGCAAGACTAGAGATGTGTAAGGGGAGGAACTCCGTTCAATAAAACCCATCTCAAGTAACTCTTGGACTTACTTTGCAACTTCTTCACGTTTACTCTTGGAGAGCATATATGTGGCTTGTTCACTGGCTTGGAATGGGACTCTAAATCAAGTGGGTGGTCCACTTGCTTCTTAGGGGGAAGGGTTATAGACATCTAAAATAAATCATTATACACCTCAAGTAAAGCCTTCAAGGTGGAATCCTAAGATGCTTTGGAGGATTGATCTAAATTTTCCTTATTCAAGTTCAAGATAAAGATCTATGAAAATTTCTTAAACTCATTTTTGAGTTACTTTCCTATAATGAGCCAAAAATCAATATTATCATGAACTCCCTCTAATAGAATGAGCTATCTATGCATCATAAACTCCATGTAGAGTTGAGAGAAGTCCATAGTAATTTTACCCAAATGTTTTAGCCAGTCACAACCCAAGACAACATCAATGGGGCCCATGTCTAATGGGATTAGATCACCTAATATGACATAATTTTAAGCCAAGCATAGGGAAACTTTGGAGCATACATGTGTGCCAATTTCTTCTTCACCATTGGCTGAACTTTTAGAGAGTGCTATAATTCCATAGTAGTGCATTTCAACCTATCAATGTGACTAGTTTATTGAAAAAGCTATGTGTACTACCACTATCCACAATGATAAATACATGCTTTTCATTAATACTACCTTGAATGCGTAGAATGATGGGGCTCCTAGAACCAATCCAAGCATCCAGGGATATGGAGCAAAGGGAGGTGGTAGTCGGGTGGGGTGTAGTAGGGGTAGTCAAATCAAGAGCATGGGATGGGCAACCACCTAGGTCAAAGGGAAACCCATCTCTGAATGGGGCTAACCTCAATGGGGTGCAAGGCTATCCATAACCTTGCTGAAAAATCTCATTTTTACAATACTTTCTTGCATATCTTTCAGCTAATTCAATTGCATCAAATAAGATAGAAGGCTTTGAGCCATGACATCTACAGATAAGCTTGGCTCTAACCCATAGATATACTTGCGTAATTTTATATCATCACTAATGCTCTTCACATACATGGTCAAGTTAATAAACTAATTCATGCACTCCTCCCGTACAGTGAGATTGCATTGGTCAAGAGTGTATTATCATCATGCCAACTGGCTTTTTTCCACAAGAGCTACAAATACTTGAACCATGTGCTTCTTAAAATCTTCTCAATTAATAAACTAATGATTCTCTTGATTAATATAGCACCACCATAAGTGAGCAAACCCTTCCAAATAGAGAGATGCAAATATAATTTTTTGATCATTTGTGTGGGGATAGATATTGAAATAGGACTCCAATTTGGAAGGCCGTTCTTCCAAGTCCGATGGGGATGGGAACTACCCATTGTACTTGGTAAGAAAGATCTTGTCACACGGAGATCATTAGGGCCTAGATGCCCATAAAAGCCTTGATATCCATACATACCATGATGTGCGTACATACCATGCTATCCATACATACCATGTTGTGTATATATCCCATGTTGTCCATTATAACCATGCCATCATTGCCATACTACCCATTATTGCCATGCTGGCCACCATTAATATTATGATATCCATAAGTGGGTTGAGCTATATAAGTGCCATTAGGGCTCCTAGGGAGAGTGGGGGAGCTTCTACCAATGGTGGGTGGGGGTCTCATTGGAGGGTTGGCTTCATGGATGATGGGAAAGCTCAAGAGAGGCTTGTCATTAACATGAGAGGGCTCATTGACCTCATGAGTGGAAGGCAAAATACCCTTGGCTCCAAGAATGCCCTGTGGACCATGTAGCGGCTCCAATGGTGGTGGAGGTTGTTAGGACTCACACTTGGACTCCTTTGTCTTTTCTTATGCCGATGTCAAAGAGAGGACTAGAGAGAGAGAAAGAGGAGAGAGAAGTTTGTAGAAGAGAGAGAAGGAGTGCAAAAGAGAGAGAAAGAGAGTGATGAGAAGAGAGAAAGACTAAAAAAGGAGAGAGAAAGACAGAAAAAGAAGAGAAGCCATAAAAGCTATGAACAAGGAGGTGAGTAAGAGACAATAATGTATTAATGTTCTAAAAAGATGTGAATTTTTACGTCTCTCCCTTTTATATCTATGTCAATATGACAAGGTATTATTATTATTTCTACACTAAACATCTCTTCTTTCCAACTTCTTACAATCCATCCCATCCCAAAGGTTTTTGCCCACAAAAACAAACTTACAAAATTTGGAAAGGATGGATGAAATAGAGTACTACTCTATTTTCAGCTATACAAAGTAGGGAAAAGAATGAAAGATTGAAGACATATGGACCGAAATGAAGAAATGAAAGTAGGCCTCAATTATATATATAATCATGAGTTCTTCAAAAGAGTTTGGAACCTTAAAGTCTTCAAGAAATAGACTCAAAATGAAGAAGACAGCTTGCTATGAAGAGAACAGACCCTGTTGAACCAAATCTACCATAACTTTTGGTAGAATTATCCAAATGAAGCATGCCACATAAACGTAGCTCTTGAAGAGTACTTTGACCCTATGTAGGTGGAATAATTCTAAAAATTTCACAAAATAAAAATTGCTTGAAAACAAACTATTGTCAGTGTCTTGTCTACCATAACCGGCTCCATAGTAATTATGCTTCAACCCCACCAATGTGTCATGTAGATAAGAAAGCTCACCCAATATAGATTCGGGCCTTGAAGAAGCTTCTCCAGGTGGTAAACCTCTCCATCTAATCAAATATTCAATGATAGAGTGAGAGCAATGCTTTTTCTCATGCTGACCTATGATAGCCTCAAGAATGTACTGAATAAGACCTTCTTCATCTATTGGTAGCAGCTCATCGACTATATCAATAGGAGTACCATAGAAAGGCTTGAGCCGACTAACATGGAATACATTATGAATCTTAGTGGAAGAGGGTGGTTCCAATCTATATGCCAAGTCTCCAATGCACTTCAAGATCCTATAGGATCCATAAAACCTGTGAGCAAGCTTGTTACTAGATCCATCCTTCAAGGTAGAGTAACATGACTTGGACACTTTCAGCAAAACTAATTCTCCTTCTTGGAACTCTAAAGTTCACCTATTCTCATCTACATACATCTTCATCTGATCTTGGGCCTTCCTAAGATTCATCTTATACTGTTGAAGAAGGGTATGCATTCTTTCCAATTCTTCTTTCCCATGAGGATTGACTTTCTCCTTAACATGACTGTGGATAAGGGCACCTTATAACCATACATAGCCTCAAAGGGTGAAACTCCAATACTAGCATGAGTGGAGTTATTGTAGCCAAACTCAATCAAGTGCAACCAAGAATCCCATGAATGTTGCACATCATGATAGAAACGGTGAAGGTAAGTCTCTAACCACTTGTTTACCCTTTCTGTCTAATCATCAATTTGTGGGATGATCGACTATAGAAGGAGCCAATTTAGTGCTCATGGATGTGAATATCACCTGAAAAAGTTATAAACTTTGAATCTCTGTCATGAACAATCACCCGTGATAATCCATATAATCTAAAAATCTACTCCATAAACTAACTAGCCACCTATGAAGCAGTACCTGGGCCTTGGTTGGAATAAAATGGGATGACTTGATGAGTCTATCCACTACCACATATATATATTATTCCATCTCTTTTTGGTAGTAGGCACAAGCCAGTAATGAAGTCCATGGTAATGTGCATCCATTTGCCCGTAGGAATAGCCAATTGCTGCAACAAACCACGTGGCTTATGGGTGTTGTCCTTATTCTAGTGATAAGGCATGCACTTCATGACAAAATCTTTAGCATCTTTCCATATTCCTTTCCAATAAAAGATTTTATTGATTTTATCATAGATTTTAAAAATTCCAAGGTGTCCAACTAAAGCGAAGAATGCAACTCCTCCATTCCATGTAAAAAAAGAAGTAGAGGGATTAACAATCTTGTCAATTAATTAGATTAGGCCATTTTTAAGTTGATAATGTGAGATTTTCTCCATGAGACCTTACTATAACTTTTTAAAAACATGGATGATCTCTTCATCTAAAAGATAAGCTTCTTATAATTCTTCAATCTAGTCACTATGTAGCTCAGTCATAGAGCTGAAACTTTACATGCCCACATATGAGAAAGAGAATCAGCCACTACATTGTCTTTGCCACTCGTATGAGTGATATCAAAATCATAATTTTGCAAAGTAGCTACCAACCTACGCTACTTAGGAGTAAGATTAGACTAAGTGAAAAAATACTTTAGGACCCTGTGATCACTTTGAACTCTCAACCAATTGTCATACAAGTAACGGTGCCATTTCTTTATCATATGTAAGATAGCCAACATCTCTTGGTCATAGACACTTATAGCCATTTCCTTATCTGTAAGCTTGTGACTTTCAAAGGAAATCACTCCATGCTCCTGTAACAAAACAGCCCCTATGCCTCGGCCACTGGCATCACACTGTATGGTAAACTCCTTCAAAAAATGTGGGCATACTAGAATATGAGCAAAAGTAAGGATTTCCTTTAATTGGTTAAACTATCTATAAGTGCATCCCAAAAGAAAGCTTCCATCTTCAACCTACTAGTCAAAGGAGGTGTAATAGGGGCATAATGCTTAATGAATCGACAATAAAATGAGGATAGACCAAGAAACTGTCTAAGTGAAGTAATGGTAGTAGGTGTTGGCCAATCTTTAACACTCGACACCTTCTTGGGTCAATCTAGATCCCTTTTTCACTAAAAATATGGCCCAAGTACTCCACCTCAGTCTACATAAAAGAGCATTTCTTCTCCTTAGTAAAGAGTCTATGATGCCTCAATACATCAAAAACCTTCCTCATATGTGATAAGTGGTCCTGAAGAGTCTTGTTGTAAATCAAAATGTCATCAAAGAAGACTAGGACAAACTAAAAGAGGAAAGGTTGTAAAACCTTATTCATCAGACTCTAGAAGGTAGCTGGAGCATTAATAAGCCCAAATGGCATCACTAGAAAATGGTATAGCCCTCGATCAGTCCTAAAGGTAGTCTTGATTACATTACCCTCCCACATATGAATCTAATGATACCCTAACCTCAAGTCAATCTTTGTAAAGAATCTAGCCCCTTTGAGCTCATCAAGCAAATCATTAATTCTGGATATCAGGTACCAATTCTTCATCACTGTGATCTTGTTTAGATCCATGTATTCAATACACATCTTGAAGGATCCATCTTTCTTCTTCACTAACAAGGCTGGAGACGCATAAGGTGAATAACTAGGTTTAATGAATCCCATTTCTGTTGGGGTAAAAGGCCCTTGGGCCTGCCCGTGTGTATAGTGATCGCCCATATTCTTTATTCATATATATATGAAAGTGCAATAAGACTATCATAACATTGTTGCATCTACACAAGGTATGAGATCTTGTTCTCTCTCATTCACTTCAGTCCACATAGGTACAGCAAGGTTTACAGGTTGGGGCAGCCACTAATGAGCTTCCCCCTTGAAGCTTGAAGCTTCCCGCCTTGCTTGGCTTGTTGAGGCTTTGTTTGGGCCTTCATTGGCATCTATTGAGCCCCCTTATGGCTCCCTTGAGCCCTCCCTTCATCAAAAACATGATCAGCCCCCTTCAGGATAGTTTGCACCATTTTTTGGCAAGCCCTGGACAACACGTGATCATTCTCCAGCTCTCCCACCCACTTGGCTACTCATTGGCACTTGATCTTGGTCCATTGGACCCCCCCCCCCCCCGACACTTGGCATTTGACTTGGCATTGATTTGTGGGCTGATTTGCTTCAATCCAGGACTGTTCACAAACAATTTACAGCAGTGCTACATTAGCATTTTATGTTTGGTCCACATTGGCATTGACATTGGTCGCCCAGTTGGTCCCCATGCTCCTCGAATGATGTGGGAATGTATGCCTATCATGTGAGATGGTTTTGGAGCTAATCTTGCTCAGCCATTGACTATTTTACACAGTCCACAGGCATCCCAAAATAGGGCACCCCCTATCATTACACTTTATGCTCATGCTACATGGTCATTTGATGCCCGGTTGGTGCCTACATGTCTGGGAATGTATGCCTATGAGTTGGCACTTGATTTGAGCTTGGTTTGAGCATTATTTTACTCAGTTTTGGACTATTATTTGCTATTGGAAACTTCAGGGCTGAAGCTATTTATGCTACAATTGGGTTATGCCTATTGGTCACGGGGTGCTCCCGACTACTTGGTATGATGCCATGATGTATTTGGACTATGACACATGTCTTGTTTATGATCCAGAATGCTTTTGAGCTAAGATTAGAGCTTGATTTGGGTTTGACTATCACTTCTTTGCAGTTGGCATTTCATCTATGACATGGTTTATGCCTAGGCTACCCAGTACGGGTTATGATGTCTTGGTGAATGCTTTATGCTTTGGTTGTGGATGCTAGTTGTTTGAGCTCGTCTCGACATTAATTTGAGTATTCCCTTGAGCAGTTGGACATTGACTTGAATTTTTTCGTTATGACTTGGCTTTTTCCATTACGACCTTGTATGCTATATGGGATTTAATGCTCTGATTATGGATCTTGGCTATTACTTGGATGCACTACGGGTATTGAGCAGTGAACTGCTCCCTTGTTTTGGCAGTTGCCTATTGAGCTATGATTGCTCATTTGCATTTGATATGCGGGATACTTACTGATCAGTGGACTTGGATAGTGCTTGGGATTTACAGTTATGGCCGTCCTACTTCTCTATTGTATGGCATCTATGATATTTGGGCTGCTATTGCCCGTGTATGTCAGGGAGTAGTTAGTCTTTATGGCCACCAGTGTATGCACATGGTCTACTGCTATGTATTTTACAGAGTCTCTTACTCGGATGCTTTTACATAGATATTTGGGCTTTTATTGGAGCTTGATTCTTGCAGGTTTATTTGCCACCTACGTTCTTGGATGGACATATATGTCAGTACATGGTATGAGACGCTGCAAAGTTATGTGTACTCCTATGTTTTGGGGATGCTTATGCATTTATGGCTCCAAGGCATGCTTATGCTTTTATGGCTACGAGCTACAATGGTTGGATATGTCATGCTTTTGTCTACTAGGCTTGTCCATGTGGGAGCTTTTGCATTCGTGGTTGATGCCTTTGTGTTCTCCCCTTCTGGTTTGGATGAGTCCCCTTTGCAGTATGCTATGACGACTTCCAACTCTTCTAGTCACACAGACAGTCCTCTTGATGAGCTTGTTCTCTCTTATGAGAGTTCCCCTGATTGTTTAAGCTCCTTGGATATATTGGACAACCCTACTCATGCTATTATAGAGCAGTTGTCCTCTTCTACAAGTTTTACAGGTTCTGTTTGCTTTCATTGTGGAAAGACAAGGTAAAAGCGTAAATGCTTCAAGTGGATTAGAGAGCAGAAAAGATTGCGTTGCACAAGATATGAGAGCAGAGTCAATGATACATTAGGTGAGACCACTGTTGATAGTGGTATGGTGCATGTAGTTACCCATGATGATGCAACTAAGCCTAGACTCCTGGCATCGTGTTACCTTGCAGATTACTTGCTCAGTGATACGGCCTATACCTTTGATTGGCTTTTAGATAGTATGGCATCTTGTCATGTTACTCCGCATAGAGCTTGGTTCTCTTCTTACAGGGAGGTTGACGGATGTATTTCTTTGGGCCTTGAGCAGGACTGTCATGTTATTGGTACAGGGGATATACACTTGGCTTTGCCAAACGAGTCTTCTCTTATACTCCATGATGTCTTGCATATACCTACACTCAGTAAGAGCCTGATCTCTGTCAGTCACTTGCATGGTGCAAGATATTATGTCTCTCTTGGGAATACTTCAAGGAAAATCCATCGTGGTTGCTTGGTATTGGCCAGAGGTGCTAGATATGGCAATGATTATGTAGTCATGTCTCTCATGTGGGAGATTCTATGGTTGCAATTACGCAGATACCACATGCATTGTTATGGCATTGTCGCCTAGGCCATGTACGACACACTAAGATGGATGCTTTATGTGATATGGGCTTATTGCCTACTCTTCCCCATGCTACTTGCCCTCATTGTACTCATGGTCCATGCAGAGCCTCTTTGGCTTATGGCGATCGTGTGAGGCATGCTCCTCTAGATCTAGTCCATGTTGCAGTATATGGACCTATGCCTTCCTAGTCACTTGGTGGAGCGTCGTATTTTGTGACCTTCATGGATCATGCTATCCACCGTGTTTGGGCTTGCCCTTTGGTACGGATTTAGGATGTTGTTACTATGCTTGATAGGTTTATGGATTCTGCTAGTAGCAGGCCTAGATGTTTGCAGATGGATTATGAGAGTCATGCTATCTCTCCCAGCTTATGGATCTCTTGTCAGCAATATGGCATTGATTTCTTATGCCCACGATATTATGGGATTGCTCATGGCATGTGCCTAAATTTACAGGCAAAGGTTGCTTCTATGCTTACCACGGCAAGGTTGTCTTATGGCTTTTGGGCTAAGGCCCTTATGACAGCAGCCTACTTGGTTAATCGGATGTCGTGTTTCTCTTTGGATGATATTACACCGCATGAGGCATGGAGTGGTATGAGACCCTTCTATGATCACTTGAGGATATTTGGCTGCCATGCCACTATCAGTATGCCACATGAGCCTATGTCACGCAAATGTCTTCTCCTTGGTTATGGAGATGGTGACTTTACAGCTTACAAGTTTTGGGATTTGGATGCCCAGCAAGTTCTACGCAGCCATCATGATGTCTTTTATGAGACGCAGACACCTCTCAGGCCTCTTGATGTGCGTTCAGTGCGCTTTATGGCTAATTCTATAGCCGTATGTCAGTCTTCCGCTTCGATGAGGCCGCATACTGTCTTGAGACCCCATCTGACCGCGGGATGCTAATCCTCTTTCAGTGAGATTGACTCTAGAGAGTTTGGATGCTCTCCGTTGTCTTGTATGCACCACGTTGATGATATGCGCTACTCTGATGATGATGATGTACAGCCTTGCACTCATGAGTTGTGCTGGATTGCTCCGTTGTATGGAGCTGCAGGATCACTTGCCTCCTGGATGTCTTGGACTCGCAGATTCCCGACACTTATTGCATAGCTCGCTTTCTGATTGAGCGTTGGGTGAGATGTCATGATTCCTCACCCTGTCTCTTTTCTTTTGTTTTGTTTTTTCACTCCCTGGCCCATTGGCTTTTTAGTGGGAGGTTGTTGGGGTAAAAGGCCCTTGGGCCTGCCCATGTACAGTGACCGCCCATATTCTTTATTCATATATATATATATATATATATATATATATATATATATGAAAGTGCAATACGGATGCCATAACATTGTTGACAGCACCTACATTGTGTGTGTTCTTCTCTCCCGCATCTCCTGCATCCCTTTCAATTTCAAGAAGCTCCTTGATTTGCTTGGCTACTTCTTCATACTCACACTTTAACAATCTATAAGGTGGCTTATTAATTGGCTTTGATTTGGGCTCCAAATCAATAGGGTGATCTACTGCTCTTTTATAGGAGACAATGAAGTAGGTACTTCAAAAAAATCCCTGTACTCCTCAAGAAGAGCTTTCAAAGCTAGATGATTTGCTGAATTTTTGGACTGAACTTCAACCTCTTTATTCAGATGCAAAACAAAAATCCGTGAGTGCTTCTTGTACTCCTTGATTTGTTGAATGGTGATAAGTTGAAAATCTGATTTATTAGAGATTGCTTGTAAATTGATGAGCTATCCATCAAAGATAAACTCCATATATAGGTGTAAGAAATCCATAGTAATTTTTCCCAATGTCATCAACCTATCACACCGAGTACAACATCTATGGGCCCCATTTTCAAAGCAATCACATTTACTTTTGCTTCACAATTACCACCCAGCTATAAAGAAACATGTGGGTATATTTGAGTGTTGATTTCTTCTTCACCATTAGCTATTTGAACTCTTATGGGTTGCTGTAAATCAATGGAAAGACAATTCAATTTATCCACAATGGACTTATTCACAAAATTGTATGTATTGTCACTACCTATCAAGATAAACACATCCTTCCCATGAATATTACCCTTCATACAAAGTGTATTAGAGCTCTTAGAATCTGTCCAAGCATCCATGGAAATGGAACAATTAATGGCACAAGCAGCTCATCATGAATTCCTCTCATGTCAAAAGGAACACTGCCACTCGGATCAAAAGGAAAAGTGTTGGCAGGATCATAAAAGTGTTCTTGCCCAACTTCTTCCTCAATATCCTCATTTTTAGCGGTAGTCACAAATGCATTGACCTCATCAATGTCATCCTCTGAATCTTAAAAGACTAACATACTATGAACCTTGGCCTTTGCATTTTTATATACACACTTTGTTGGATGTTTAGCTATATACTTTTCTCCACATTTAAAGTATAAGCCTTTTTTTTTTACTTTCTTTGTAGAAGTCCATAGGAATAGACTTTGGATTCACATTGGCTAAAGTAAATCTAAACTTGTTATCCCCTTGTTTAAGATCTAATCTTGGACTATTTGTTGTCTTGAAATTGCCTTGAGATCTTGAAGTATTGAACAATGGATAATTTAGCACTCTTAAGCTCCCATTTGGTGCTAGATTACTACCATAAACATAGCCAACTTGTCCTTGTTTTAAAACAGTCCTTGGCTATCTATAACTAGGCTGAAATAAAGACTCCCTCCTATACTTTTTTCCATAATGTTCCATAAGCTCAATAGCTTTTAAAAGCTTGGTAGGGTTTTGCACCATAACATCAGCTAATAAAGAAGGTTCTAAACCATACATATACTTGTGGAGTTTAACTTCATCACTAATACTCTCTACATATATCTCTACATACATGATAAAGTTGAGGAATTGGTTTGTATAATCCCATACAATTAGGCCTCTTTGCTCTAATCCATAGTATCTCTGTGCCAATTTTCATTTTTCAAGAGAGAGACGAAGACTTTAGCCATAAGTGTCTTGAATGCATCCTAATTTTCCACAAGTATATTCTCTTTCTTGATGTATTTCCACCAAGTATGGGCAAATCCTTCCAAATATAAAGATGCAAAATGAATCTTCATATCATCATTTCTGGGGAATATATCAAAATAGGATTCTAATTTTGAAATCAATTCCTCTAGATTGGATGGTGAAGATGGTTGCCCATTATACTTTATTTTATCCTTCAACTCCCTTTCGTGAAAGGGTTGCTGTCCCAAAATGGACTGCTCATGGTTAATAGGCATTGAACCTCCAAAATAAGATGGTACTCTTCCAATAGCTGGTTGAGAATTAGTGTGAAACCTTCCTAATGGTAGAGGACCTCTAGGGGGTTGGAGATTCAGCCCATAAGCTTGGGAATTAGCACCATTCATACTATCCAAATAGTCATTATGCATTCATAAAGTCTTACCCACTTCATATTGACTATTGGGAATGCCCCTTTGTTCAATGATACCATGACCTTGGCCATTTTGGTTAGGTGGCTGAAGTGGGACTAAGGGATCGTTGATTGAGTGAGCTTCCTCCTTAGCTTCCTTAGTTCCCGTTTGTATTTGCATCCATTGGGAGAATTGAGCTATTAATTGAGCATTGGATTCTACTAATTTATCAATTGAAGCCTTCGTTTGAGTTCGTGGAATTCACCAAATTCTCAATGGAAGGCTTTGTTTGATTGGTAGACAATACCATATGTTCAACTTTAGATAATAGCTCCATATGCCTTTGATCATGCCTACTCTCATGTTCACACATGGTATTATAAAGTGCACTAATTTCTCCTTGCATATGAGGCTCTTCAAGGCTCTCTTGAGGTGTATTTTCTAGCATTGAATCTCTGATTTGCTGAGCATATTCATCCCGAGCCTTACTCTTTCCCTTACGACCTACCATAGTAGTGCAATCATGTAGTACCCTCATAAAATTGAATATAACTTGAGCTAGGAAACGTTGATTTCCAAAGTTTTTAATTCATAACGGAGCTAATAATGCCCTCTTTAAGATGAGCTATAGTACGTCATAATAGATTCAGGATATAAAATTCTGCAATTCAATCTCTAAAGCCAAACTATCCAGGTATGCACCCTGTTTTAACCTATAAGTATCATATTCCACTTGTGAGCAAAAAATGATAGTGCCTAATGGCTACCAAACCTTATGGAAAGTTGAATAGGACCTATGGGCAACCTATGGTACCTACACCTATACTTTAGTGATGAAGATGGTACCTATAATAACATGTATATATCCTATAGTGTCCTGTAAAATTCCTATTTTATCCTGTTTTGATCTTCAAGATACTTGAGTATTTAAGAGTGCTTCAATCTTCAATTCTCCACTCATAGTACCTATGTGAGGGATAAAATGGCAGGACAAGGTCCCTACATGAGTTCCCTCGGGTCCGTTTGTTGCACCCCTTCAAAATTTTTAATAGTGGGGGAGAGTCACCTCTCTATTGTCCCACTATCTCCCCTAGCATTCGCCTTTTTCCTCGATGGGAATATCAACATGGCAGTAACATGTTACTCTAATCAATTAGCATGATATGCATTGCTAAAATTTTCATTCAACCTTCCATGTTATGCATGATTGATCAATGAAAATTCAAAATGAAGAAATGACTGGTGGGTTGAGGGTCTTACCAATGCAATTCAGTGACTCACTGATTTTGGTAGTACTTACCCTTTACAATATTTCAATCTTGGGTAAAGAAAATCAGTCAATCAAGTCAAGGTTATACATCAAGACATTGTAAATGATATCCATGATGGAATAAGATTGAAATGAATGTTGAAATTTGATGTAACATGCTCTGATTAATGATGAAAGCACTTATCTCTAATCTATTGATCAATTCAAAGAATTAATTGACCAATAATCTCTGATCAATAAGTGAAAAAGCTTAAACAAGTGGATTATTGAGAGATTTTAGATATTAAGCAAGTTGAATACCTTGATCAAGCTTGAAGAAGATGATTGATGCAAGCTTCAATCCAATTATTAGAAGAGTCTTCCATAATCCACCATGAATCCTTTATAAAGCTTGAAGAGTCCATAAGATCAGCCCATATAAGCTCAAATATGATTAAATCTATGAAGAATCAAAACCCCGGGGTTGCTTGAACACTTGAATGCTGAAGATTCAAGCTTCTTGAAAAAAAGCCCCAAAATAATCATTCAATATGAGCTTCAAGAACCTCAATATGTTGAAACCATTGCAATGCCCTTGAAGTCCATCCTGCTCCAAAATGATAGGAAATAAGCTTTTAAGGTCGGGAAGAGCCAAAGATTGAAGAAATTGAAGCTTCCCAGTCGTCTAAAGCTATGGTTTCCCTACTATGTATTAGGATTTCAGAGAGAAAAAATGAAGATTAGTGACTTTCAAGGCTTGTCCCTCTGCTAAGTACAATGCCAAGTAATGGTTCAAATATTAAGCAATATGTAAGCAAGTGATTGTTGCATGCTATAGACTATGGACAGAGAGCAAAAAATCAGTGCAAATTTTGGTGCATTTTTTGAGCTACTTCTTGATGTCCCTGCTTCATCATTGCTCACACTAAGGTGCTCTATCTGATGCAGGGCTGAAGAATCATTGCCCCATGATTAGACAGGAAGAAAAGGTCACTGGAGAGTAGGATGTTGCATTTCTTGACATCCACCATGGAAACTTCAGCCAAAAGCTTAAAAGAAAAGGAGAAGAAGGCTCTACTCCAAAAAGTAACTGAGGTTTAAGTCTTCTTCTAGTCTAGTTAGTGCCTATTTTACCAATACCTCCAAAATTTGCATTAAATTTGATGACGACCTACTATTTTGTCCATCTGCCGCAATATCTGTCCCTTCCATCTTCAAAGATCTCCAGATTTAGTCTTCTTCCAATTGTAGATGTCCTACAAGTCACTGCTAGTCATTATCCATGTCTTGTACCTATAGTACTTATCTAAAATTGGTTTTTATCATGAAATTTTGGACTGAATATGAAGAAAAAGGGGAGAAAAATGGATCAAAGATCAATGCTCTGATACCACTTATCAAGGAGAGGACTAGAGAGAGAGAATAGAGAGAAGAAGGAGTACAGAAGAGAAAGAGAGTGATGAGAAGAGAGAAAGACTAGAAAAGGAGAGAGAAAGAAAAAGAAGAGAAGCTATAGAAGCTGTGAACAAGGAGGTGAGGTAAGATACAGTAATGTATTAATGTTTCAAAAAGATGTGAAAAATTACATGCCTCTCCCTTTTATACCTATCTCAATGTGATAAGGTATTATTATTATTTCTACACTAAACATCTCTTTTTCCCAGCTTCTTACAGGTGAAGTGGTGGCTAACTGGGCTACAAGAGTGGTGAGGTGCTCTAGGGTCTGTTGAGTTTGAGAATATGAGAGGACCATTTTCTCAATCGCTAAATCTATTTTGGATAGCATTTGGTGATGATTGGCGACCATATCATTATGCCTCTCCATGTGACAAAGTTCATGCCAACATATAGTGTGATTGAGCATGCTACATGGATCCATATCAGGCACTTCCTCTTGCATATCACCATGATAATCTTGTGCCAAGATAGGTTCATCATTCATTGAGGTCTTGGAGTTCCTAATCTCCCTCAAGACCTCCTCATGGGCCTTGTTTTCTCCTTTTTGTCCTGCCATCTAAGTGTAATCCACAGGACCCACTGTTAGTAGAATGGATATAACTTCTAGTAGAAAAATCCAATTGAGGAGTTTTTTGCTTCAAATCAAAGGGGAGGAATCCCTCTTTAAGATAATCTATCAAGATTTGTGACAAAACATGATTAGAGAATTCTGCAATTGGATTTTTGTGCCTATCCTAGAGCAGTCTACCCCCTGGTGTCCACAGTGACCGCCGTGCACAAAAATGGCCATATCTTTTAGATTGTATCATTGATTGGTGAGATTTTTTATTCAAATTAAAGGAGAAAAGGCCCTCTTAAAGAGAAGCTATAGGATTTACTCCCAAATACAATACAAAATTTATTGCAATAAGCTTTATGTGATTGTGCTTGAGTACCTGTGACTAAAATACTACATGTCCCAATTCCCACATGCACTGTATGAGGGGCTTCTCATGGAATAAGGAGCCTGAGCATCATAATAAGCAACATCCTAATCATACTAAGCATGATCCCAAGTACATTGACGTATCCATTTTCTCTGCCATCATTGCATAAGGAGGCCTTAGTGTCATATATCTTACATTGACCGCATACATGTCAAGTGCCATACATGGGTGTCTTGATCACTGAGAGAGTGTCCAATTGGGGGCTATCTCATTGGGAATGGGGTGACATGGAAAATACCTACACCTGCATATGAGTATCGGGCTTCACATCATTACAAGGTGGGCAAAGTTTCCCTTGCACCACATTGTGCACCCCTTTGTAGAGGCAAGCTCAAGCTCAACCACCAAGACCCACGGACCGCTTATTGGTCAAGAATTTCAAGCAAGCACTAATGGCTACCTCTCACATAGCCAACACGCTATCCCTCTCTACAAGTGTAGTGATCTTACCTTAATTCTTGATTGAGTTGCTTCCTCTCTCAAGCACTCCAATAGCTCCACGATTCATGATGCACGCTCAAGCATCCTCAAACCACTTCCTCCAAGCTCCGTCCTCCATAGCCACATGCAAGACGAGAGAAGAGAAGAGAAGAGAAGAAGAAGAAGAAGAGAGGGGATGGTGGAGGACTTCACCTCCAAGATCCCCCCCCCTTACACACTCACTCCCTCACCCATTCACACTCCCTCCCTCAAGTACTCACAAGCAAGCAAGAGAAGAGAGAAGCAGAGAAGAAGAAGAAGAGTCCACTTTGCCACACACCAAAGAATGAGCTCTCATTCAATTTTTGAACTTTATATACAAAACCCTAAATCCCTTTTGGATAGTCATCCCCTTATCCCCCTTTACTTACATGGCCAGCCATGGCCTAGGCCCTTTTTCCCATTGTCCTCCTCTCTTCTTGGCTTAGTCCTACCACTCGTTCATGGTTACAAATTGCACAAGAGGGAGCATGGCACTCTTTTACAGAGGTTTTGGCTGCACGTTTATATTTAAAGGTGAGCCTTCTTACTTTTGGCTTCTTGCGGCTTCCATGGTTGTGTCTTGTACTCTTGATGGTTGTTCCCATGCTTTTAGATTTCTTCCAGGCCCACTGTCTTGTAGGGAACCTTTTCCTTTTTTCCATTTTGTGATTTTCCTCTTGATGCCTCATTTTTCGCTTCCTTTGCTTTGCAGTAAACATTACCCCCTCCTAGTTGAGTGCCAGTCCCATGGCACTGCTGGGTGGTGAGTCAGACGGTGGCGCTAGGGTAGCCAGGTGGCTTCTTGAGTTTGTATATGAGCCCAGTTGGAAGGTGTGTTGGAGGGATTTAAGGTTCTGGAAGGCCCTTGAGTTGGACATGAGCCCTGGTGTTGGAGAGATTTATGGACTTGAAAGGCCCTTGAGTTAGACATGAGTCTTGATGTTGGAGGGATTTATGGACTTGAAAGGCCCTTGTGTTGGATATGAGCCCTGGTGTTGGAGGGATTTATGGACTTGAATGGCCCTTGTGTTGGATATGAGCCTTGGTGTTGTTGGAGGGATTTATGGACTTGAAAGGCCCTTGTACGAGCCCTAGTGGAAGGTGTGTTGGAGGGATTTATGCCTCTAAAATTGAAGATAAAGTTGGATGAATCCCTGCATGGAGAGAGGTGGATGTGCGGATCCATCTTTAAAATTGAAGATATTGTTGGATAGATCCGTCGTTTGGTTCTCCCTGGATGCCTTCTCCTATGCTGGTCTAAATGAGCTTCTTCATTTGCTTTTAGACTAGGCTTGTTGCATCCACCCCTTGCTTTGTTGTGCTTGCATGGTGACATGTCACATAAGATGGGGAGTGCATTGCATGGATGATGGGGCCTGTGGAGCTGATGGTCAGGGCGTTTGTTTGTACCTGGAAAGAAGAGAAAGGTGCACTACCTAGGGGTATTTCTGCCTTATCATGGAGTGCATGGTGCCCATGCTTGTGGAACTAGAAGATGGGTCTAAGCTTGTTGGGCAATCCCTCGGTGGCGTCCCACACTTGAGGACCCAGATTGTGCATAAGGGAGGTGTGGTACAGGGGGCTTAGGGTGACAGCTCTAACCCTAGGCAAGAATTACCATCCTAGGTATGTCCTGCCCCCTTGATGTGCCCTAAGCAAGTGTCATGGGGAATCCAAAGGGTTAGGGGGTAAAGCATAGAGCCGGCCCTCGACCGAGGCCACTGAATGCACTTAAGTTGAGGACCCCTAGGTGCAATGACTATGATCGATGTGCAGCTTGCGGTGTCTACGTGTGATATCTCTTTCTGTTTCATTTTTTTTGCCCAAGTTACATAGTCATGATAGAAGTTAATCTTTGTCATCGGAGTGAGGTGGAGAAGGGGGCTTAATAGATTTGTTAAGAAACTGGCGGCTTTGGAGATACCCCTTGAGGCTTTTCTTTTAGCCTTGGTGGCAGGAGATTCTCCTCTAACAGCTGTCCTCCCGTTGCCAAAGCTTTTGCTAAGGTCTCAATGGTCTTCCTCACAAAATCGTTGAGGTTCACCTCATCCACCAACCTTGGTGCAATGCTCTCTAGCAACGGGACGTTGATACGGCTCATGATGGTGTTGTACCTCTGACTAGAGAACAACATGTGCACCATCTTGGCTTGGAGTTGGACTTCAGGATCTGGGATATCTGCCAAGATGATGCCAATTTTGGTGTGGACAACCTTGTCCATTCCTAGCAAGGCATATACATCTCTCTTAGGCTTCCTCTCTACTTTATTCACCAAGCCATTAATGCCTTTTCCACCAGCTCCGGGGTCAATTCAATTTGCACACCTAACGAGTTCCCTCTCCCTCATGCATAGTTATGGTGCTGCAATTCCTGTGGAAAGTGCTTAAGAACTTTGCATAGTGGAAGTAGTCCACTCCCTGGCTTACTGCTTCCATGTGTTTCTGCAGATTGCATTGCTCGATGATCTGCCTCATAGCCTGCTCTTCAATGGCCATGTCTTCTAGGTTGAATCACCATTAGTGTTTTTCAGAATAATTACAAGCAACAGGAAACGACTACATTCTTACTAAACTGAAGTGCTCGAGTGCAAAAGTAGACTTTTTCCTCCCATTAATCTATTGATTTGCAATTTTATTGACATTTTTCTCAATCACAAGTTGTTGCCTCCTACCCTTGCAATGTGTTTTCCTTATGTGTTTGGTTTGATTCACCCTTGCAATGTGTGCTTTTACTTTATTGTTGTCCCTATGTGTTTGGTTTGATTCACCTTACCCCCTCCCCCTTTTGAAATGAGAAGAATCATTCCTAGGATTAAAGGGTTAGAGGATGAAGGGTCTTCAACACATAATCTTAGTGTTTTACTTTTGCATGAGCCAGGCGTAGAAATTTGGATTACATTCTAAATTAGCATAGCTATCCATATCGAAAGGGCGGATGCCTATATACGTAATGTAAGTGAGGACATCAAGCAAGAAGTCACCAAAGTCCACTCGGCTAGCAACATGCAACTCCTCCTTAGTGAGGATGCAATCTAAATAAGGATGTCCCTTAATGTATTCTTCGAGGGGTCGATTACGGAGGGTAGTCAACACCGTATATGAAGTTGGAGCTACATAGGTTGGGTCGTATTCCCGATGCCTTGATTGCGCATTGTTGCTCAACATTGTTCATTATTTGGCATCCCTCTAGCTCCCATTCCAGTCATAGAGCATACCATTTTTTCAAGAAAGGGGAGTTGTTGGCTGCAAGTTGTTTCAAGTCTTCTATTTTTTTATCGTTGGCACAAGTTGTGCATTTGTCATATGTAGTGATGAGACGTTGTCGATGCGCTTGTTCGCAGGAGACCTTGGTGGCAATCAGCCTTGGAAGGAGTCACGTTGCCTTTGCTGATAGATGCAACTATTTGGATGTCGCCTATGCCATGTCGGATACATTGCGACTCATAGTCAACAGTACAACGAGCTTACTTCTTGAAAGTTCATCCTAATAGTGATTCTATGCTTGCATTCTTAGTACTAGGTAACACATAGAAGATTATAGGCATGCTTTCAGACTCGATAGAAACTGCAACTTGCACTTTCCCAAAAGTGTGTAGGGTTGGCCTCCATAAGGTCTGAGCTTAGCATTAGTGGGTTGCAACTGCGGTTTGCCAATTTGGGTCCAATGGTCATGGGTTAAGATATTAAAATAAGCTTCCTCATATATCAATGCGTTGATGGTGCATGTGTGCTTAGCAGTGACCATCATGCTTAGGTAAGCTGGTGCTATTGCTTCCTCATTCTCACCGTCCATCTCAGTGATAGTGGCTACTCATACATAGACAAGGGGTGCTAGCATTAGGGGCTCATGTAATGGGTACATTGCAGGTGTTGAGAAACATGGATCTAGAGGTAGTTAGCTATGGTGGATGCAAATCAAACACACGATACATTATCAGAATGAGAGATTGTAACTCAAGTGAATTAGGTTCCAAGATAGATTAGCTTGGACTCATAAAGACAATCTTAAGTAACTCAAATTGATAGTTCCATTTCTTTGAAATGAGTATCAAGTACATGCCTTTATAGCTTTTTGGATAGTACCACTTTTCCTCTCTATGCTTATGGGGTTTTAGACATCTCTTCCTAGAGCATACATCATTGTCTATCTTCTAGTACAAAGCCACTTACGGGCAAGCATCATTTGCTATTCTCAACACCCCCCCTCAAATGATGAGTTCCTACCCTTGCTGGCTTTTGCCCCCCTTACATGTAAACATGGACCAAGAGACTAACTCTTCGGCAGCCTAGTCAAGTTAAGGCTTGAAACTTTACATCTTGGTAAGGTTTGTTACATCCACTATGGGAAGAAGATCCACTCAGGGAATTCAAGATCCTCTATGGGAAATTTTTTGCAAAACATGTTGTTGGTTTGTAGCAACGGAAAATATTTTCTTCATCCTTTTTGTTTTGTTACTTATTTGGCAACCTTTGATCTTTCTTCTTGGTCTTTTTTTTATCTTCATGCTCCTTGGATTTTGTTGTGCTCCTTATCCCTTTCTCGATGTGTGGTACTTCTCTTTTTGCTTCAGTATTCTTCACACGGTTGTTTCGCTTCATGCTTTTACAAGTGAACATACTGATGGGTACGTGGGCTTGGTTTGACGAACTCTCATACATGAAGTTTGGGATACATGAATTTTTTTTTAATTTTAATGGATAGACAATTATTGAAAGGGCTTGACATGGCAATGGATTTTGGAGAAGTGCAGATGTGAATAAGTGTGGGAGAGAAAGGATGAGCTGGTGTGAATGGACTTTAAGGGCTAGGATTTTTAACCTTAGTATTAGCCTTTTTTTTAAACGAAATGAAAAATAACGTAATGTAGAGCTGTAGGCGATGAGCTATTTTTCATGTCACAGATCGCAGATGCATTTTGAGCTTTTGGGTAGAGCTTTGCTTTGAAGTTGATCAAGGCATCTTCATTCTCCTCCCTAGTGCATACAGTGACAACACTGAGCTTGACAATGGGAGCAACCTCAGCTCTTGTGTCTTCTTCCACCCAAGGCAACATCACAACTACTACTACTTGTTCCCTCCTCATTCAAAAAGTTGAAGGTTGAAGCACCATTCTGAGAATCAATGACCTCTAATTTGATGCCATTTGAGTGCAGAAAGTCTCAGGTTGATTGGTCAACACATACAATTCTCCTCCCACATCAAGC
Organism: Lygodium microphyllum; assembly: GCF_053477565.2. Classification (NCBI taxonomy): domain Eukaryota; kingdom Viridiplantae; phylum Streptophyta; class Polypodiopsida; order Schizaeales; family Lygodiaceae; genus Lygodium; species Lygodium microphyllum. The sequence continues at coordinate 43,255,526 of NC_141148.1, read as the reverse complement.
AACAATAGATCTAGAGCAGGTCTCAAAAGCTAAAATATCGATAAACTATCTGGAGTTACCTCCAATAACTTCAATGGTTCCCATGTCAATACCAAGGTGCCAAAGCATATGACATAGCCTTCATGCAACGCACCATTGATAGTAAAATCGGTGTCACTGTAACCCGTGAAACACACCAACCCACTCTCTTCAGTCACTTTCTCCATGAGGTTGATCTACTTGTACAAACTCATGGCTCTCCTGGAAGAAACCATGCTTGCAAGAGCTAGTAGTTGCAAATGTTGTTGATGTTGCCATGCCTAAAAAGAGGAACCCAATAGACCTCTAACCCTGCTCATTTTTAGGTGATCTTCCTTGCATGCATGGAGAAGGTTAGAAGACTTCACACAATGAATTAGGTGTATCTTCTAATCTTGAAATGAAGAACAAACATTGGATGACTTTGAGAGATGGAGAGAATGATAAAATGGAATAGAGGAAGATTGAGAACGTGCACACACACTAGCCAACTAGCTCGGCCAAGGCTCTGATACCATGTTGAGAAACACGGATCTAGAGCTAGTTAGTTATGGTGGACACAAATCAAACACATGATACATTATCAAAATGAGAGATTGTAACTCAAGTGAATTAGGTTCCAAGATAGATTAGCTTGGACTCATAAAGACAGTCTTGAGTAAGTCAAACTGATAGTCCCATTGCTTTGAAATGAGTGTCAAGTACATGCCTTTATAGCTTTTTGGATAGTACCACTTTTCCTCTCTATACTTATGGGATTTTAGACATCTCTTCCTAGCCCATACATCATTGTCTATCTCCTAGTACAAAGCCACTTATGGGCAAGCATCATTTGCTATTCTCAATAGGAGGGAAGTACTTCTTTATGCAGCTACCATTGAAGAAGCCTATGCCCTCACCTTCTAGGGTTTCGAGTTCTACATTGCCAGTTCGGCTAATGGTTCTGACCTTAAAAGGTCCTAGCCCCCGAAACTTGAGCTTTTGCTTAGGTCCTTTGACTAAGTACAACAATACTAAGTCACCCTGTTCAAAGTTGTGTTGCTTGACATGCTTGTCAAACCAACATTTGCGTCTTACCTTTTCACATATTAACGCATGGGTGGCTAGAAGCCGAGTTTTCGATAAGCATTCAAGTTCAATCAAGCATTCTATCCATGATTCCTTCCCATCTCATCTCTCTTGAAGGGCTATCCTAAGGCTTGGTACGAAGAATTCCAAGGGAAGAGTTACCTTTGTACCATATGTCAATCTAAAGGGGGTCTGTCCTACAGCCATCTTATAAGCTGTGCGATAGGCCCACAAGGCCACCGTTAGCTTGTTACCCCAATCACTGCATGAAGCAGAGTTGACTTTGGTCAGGACATTTATTAAGATTTTATTTGTGGATTCAGCTTGACTATTTTCTTGAGGGTAATAGGGCAAGGATTTTCGATGGATGATTAGAAAGGAGGACAAGCGGTGAGCTATCACTTTGTTGATGAAGTTGTGCCTTAGTCGCTAACTAGTTCAATGGGGTAGCTGAATCATCAGATCACTTGCTCCCATTGGAACTTAGCAGTGGTCCTAGTGTCATTCTCTCTCATAGCTCGTGTGTTTGCCCATTTTGTTAGAAAGTCGGTGGGCACAATGGTGTATTTGGCTTGTGAATACTGTGCTGCAGGACTAATGGGTCTGATGAAGTCAATCCCCCATTTCTCGAAGGGTTGTCATGTGATAACTGGGGTTACTCCATGTGATCCTTACGAATCAAAAATTTAGTATGTTGGCACTCATCACAATGCTTCACAAATCATGTTGCATCTCGAAAGAGGGTAGGCCACCACAACTGGGACTGCAACACTTTGCGGGCTGTCACGTCTCCACTGAAATATCCTCCTATGATTCCGTCGTGTGCTTCTGTCGCACGTCATGCATATCATGCTCACACACACATCTGCACAATAACTTGTCTTGCCTCAGCCTGTAAAGTTGGCCTACTATCAGCTAATATGGTTGGGATCTTCTAGATGAGCCATCATGCATCTCATGCTCACACATGCATCTACACAGTAACCCAACCTGTAAAGTTGGCCTGCTATCAATTGATATGGTTGGATCTTTAGGATGAGCCGCCTAAGTTGAGCTCTTTCTATCAGTCGTTCTAGCGGTCTGTGCTCAAGCACTTGAACTATGTCATCTACCCAATACGATGTCATGTCAACTCTAAAAAAATCTTTTTCATCACATAAGCAGAATAGATGCACGTCTGGTAGTTCATCCACAATGCCTTGTCTAGCCACCTCCCCTGTGGAGATACAAAATAGATGGTCGGCCATGTAACACTACTTCCCTTTATGCACTACCATGGAGAAGTCAAACTCCAAAAGCAGCAGAAGACATCTAGCGATGTGTCCTGTAGCACATGGTTTATTAACAAGATACAAAAAGGCTTGATGGTCAACAAAGAAAGTAAAAGGCATAGCCAAAAGATAATGTCGAAATTTATTTATTGCAAACACCATGGCCAAGCCCTGTCTTTACATTGTCGAGTAATTTATTTCGGTCTCAGTGAGTTGTCTACTAGCAAAGCTCACTGGGTAATCCAAGTTGTGTTCACCAGGTTGGCACAACACAGCTCCTATGGCGAATTTCGAAGCGTCAATGTGCACATGAAACATGAGTATCTAATCTGGGGCTTGTAGAATTAGTGTTGTGGTCAAATCCTTTTTTAGTTTCTCATACGCATGTTGGCATTCCTTGGTCCATTCGAATATGATCAATAGCTTGTATAGCGGTCTAGCAATCAATGCATAGTTCAACACGAACCATCGATAATACCATGTGTGTCCTAAAAGGCACTGAACACCCTTGAAATAAGTTGGGGGTTGAGAATCGACAATTACCTTGATCTTCGAGAAATCTATGGCAGTGCCATTCTTTGACACCATGTGTCCTAGGATACAGCCATGCTTCACCCAAAACTGGCACTTCAAGGGGTTAAATGAGAGACGGTATAGTCGACATCATTCAAAGACCGCTCGGAGTCTATCTAAGTGTTCTCTCCAAGTGGAGTGAACACATAAGTCGTCCACGAAGACTCTAACTCCTTCCTCAGTATGTCTTTGAATATTGCACACATTAGTCATTGGAAGGTGGTTGGTGCACTAGTCAACCCAAAAGGCATGACTATGTAGGCAAATATGTCCCATCCAATGGCGAATGTGATTTTATGCCTATCGTTAGGATGTACATGCACCTTATTGTATCCAAAGAAGTCGTCCAGGAAACTGTAGGCCTCTTTGCCAGTCACTCTCTCGAGCATGTGCTCAGTGTATGGGAGTGGATAATTATCTTTCTTTGTAGCTGCGTTTACCTTCTTGTAATTGACACGCACTCTAATCTTTCCATTTTTCTTTAATACGATGACTATGGGGGAAACCCAGTCCGTGTGTTCAATTTCATAGATGAATCCTTCTCTCATTAGCTTGTCGATTTCTTCCTTGACAGCATGGGCATGCTTTGGATTCATGGTATATGGTCACTGCTTGACCGGTGTTGCGTCAAGTGTCATGGGTATGTTGTGAGTCACCACACTTGGGTCTACCCCTTTGAGCTCTTCTAGGGACCAAGCAAAGACCACTATATACTCCTACAAGAGAGCAATGAGACCTGCTTCCTCTTCCTTAGTCAAGTCATCGGCTATAAAGATAGGTCGTGGTGTCTCCCCTTCTTTCGCTAAATTGACCTCCTTGACCTTGGTGGGTCCCTCGATTGGTTCGTTTGCTTACCCCTATCGTTTGGCTCCCAACAAGATCGCCACCCTATCTCCCCTTTTGAACTTTTTGAATCATTTTGGCAAGTCTTGTGGTTTTCATTGTTCTTCTATCTGCATTTCTTTAGGTAGCTTTCGTCATTCCTTCCTTAACCATTAGCATCTTAGGTGGATGGGTAGGTCCCCCTTGGTGCGTCTAGTCTTGGGGAGTCGAGGTATTTTAGGATCACTATCTGAGATGACTTCCAACTCAGAATTGAACTCTCCATCTTCGCTAGAAGAGGGGCTCTCTCCTGGTGGTCATAGCTTAGAAGGTGAGTCCGTTCGCAGTAGTGGTATGTCACTCGGTTGGATTAGGCATGCTTGATTCCACTCGTGTGCTCCCAAGCAAGTCCAATCGCAGTCCTTATATCTGACTCCTTTCTCTAATCTAAGGGCATTTTTCCTATGTGGTCTAGAGTCTACTCATATTTGTTCGATTATACATCCCCCAGTGTTGTATTCTATGGTATCTATTTCCATTTCTCTCCCGTCACTGAAGAAACAACAATCCTCATATTTGTTGTCAGAGCTGCGGTTGCTCATCATTCTCAGGTTTTGACATTTCTCTTTTTGCTGGTTGAGGATTAAGGCCCAATTGTACCTCAAGTTTAAAACGTGCACCTTGGACCATCGCCATTCAAGCTCGTCTAAGAGGTCTTGGAGTGGCTTGAGGTTTGTGGCTGGATTGCCATTCAATTTGTCTGTCAAATATCCTATGATCTCCAGGTGCTCTCATCTATTGTTCGGAACTCGGAACATGATCGGGTTTGGTCTTCTACATAAGCTTCTCGTCATCATGCAAATTGGCACTGAGGATATGTCCTTGACATTGTCGGTTGCCTTGATGGCTTGTTTGTACTCCTCGATGTCTAAGAACGGTAGGTCAATGGTACCAAGAACATGCTTCCAATCTCGCTTGTCCTCAGGGCACGGGATATACTTGGTAAGGGCCCCTTAAGATCCCCTAGTCTATTGTCAGACTCCCTTCAGCATGGTGGAGATGGCATCTAAGTCGACAAGCATAGTCTTCCATGTTTCCATATCCACTCTTACGGCCTCTATTCGATTGCCCAGGAAGATAAGACCGTTGCCTCAATCCTACACGACTCTCGCATTGCGCATCTAGGGTCAGCAACCTAGCAAGATGTCGTAGTACACTCCCTTCATGATTATAAATTCAACAGAGAATTTGATTCCCGATATCTTTACTGGCCAATTTTTCAACACTTCAAACGGTTTCACCTTCATCCCGTTAGCCGAACCTAGCAGTCTCGACCAATGGGTTATCCCAAGTTTGGAGTACCCCATGGCTTAGCATACTCACTCCTGCCCTCGTGTCCACAATCCCCTTTCTGGTAATGTCTCCCAATGCTAAGACTGGTAGGACTGCATGCATTTCTATGCCTTCCCAAAAGGCATTAATGTGCAAGGATTTAGATATGGAGTGCAGCATCAGACTCGGTATTTGAGTTTCTACATCATGCTCAGGCAAGTCTGTGGCAATTGACCCATTTGGTTCTTCAATCCACTATTTGAGCTCTAGCCATAGCGTGGGATGCTGCCTAAGCAGGTCACTTAAGCTTAGAGTTACAAGGGTGGTCACCAGTGTATTGAGGAGGTTGCTAGTCACTTGCTTCTCTTCTAATTCTGTGGTTCTTGGCCAATGGCCCTAACTAGTTTACTAGCCTGGAGCATTTAGACTTTATATAGGCAGCCCAGCTTGTGGTGCCATCACCTCCCTTAATCTTGGTCGTGGGAGAGAGATTGGTGTGCTTATGCTTGAGAGATCATCGATCTCATCTTCTAGTATGGGCTCAGCATCCTTTAGGTGCTCCTGGGCCTCCTTCACCTACTCTTTCACCTTCTTGATGGCTTCAAGTTGGTGTTTTGGGTTGGGGTACTCCTTGACCTTAGCACTTCCTTTTTCAGTCGTCCTAGGGTCGATGTTTCTTCCTCTGCATTAATGACTTTCCTTCCAACTGACAATGTTGTGGCACTTTTAGTTTTGAGGGTGACCTTAGCGTCTGATATTTTCTTCCTTTGTCTCCAACTCTTCTTTCCAACTAAGGTTGTGTCAAGGTTGTCAGGCCCTGGCAATGATATGCCGACCCGCTTCATCTGCGCGTGGGTCATGACATGCAATGGAATAGGCGTGGCCTCCCCATCAAGTGTCTCAACACTGAACAACCCCAATGGAACCAATGGCTCGTTTGCTGAACCAAAAGATGGCCTTCATCGAGGGAAATCGACAAAGAGATGAGTGATTTCACACTCAGTGCATCTCAGGTCATGCCTTATCTCTATTTACACTTAGCATAATGGCTTTGCATAGCGTGACCTATGCATATACTTAGCCTAAGCTTAGTGAGGCCTAGCCGAACATGGCTTTCCTTGCTCACACAAGCATAGCCAATCCTAGTGGCATAGCCATAGTTAGCCTATGCCTATACTTAGCCTAAGCTTTGTGAGGCCTAGCTTAACATGGCTTTCCTAGCTCACACTTAGCATAAGCAAGCGTAGCCAATCCTAATGGCTTGGCATAGACAACTTAGCTTAAGCCTAGTGAAGCCTAGCCTAGTATAGCTTTCCTTGCTCACATTTTGTATAGATGAGTATACCCAAGCCTATCATCATTGGGCGTAGCATGGCCTATAGTTAGCTTACATCTATGTTTCACATAGCCTTAGCAAAGCCTATTCTAGCTTGTAGCTTAGAAGATGATGTGGAAAGTAGTCGATAATATGGTAGATAGTTGGCAATGAAGCACATCCTATGGTTTGCGAGTTAGGCATGGCTTGGCATATTCTAGCCTACACTTATCCTATGTGTGTTCTTGGATTTGGCTTAGCAAAGCCTAACCTAGCTTACACTTAGCCTACACTTAGTGTGTGCATAGTTAGCTTATACATAGCCAACTCTAACATGTAGCCTAAGCGCTCTCTCTCTCTCTCTCTCTCTCTCATCCATTCTGTCTCTCTCTCATATAATATTTAATATGCATGTAAAGTTACTTGTTTCACACTTATATTTAGTATGTTAGTATGTAAAATTTTGATCAACAATCTTGATAAAACCCTTTTAAAATCTTGTTTAAGAAATGGAAAATACATGTCTAGCATGTCCAACAGCTTGTCAACACTCTTGTCAACTAGCTTTGTAACATGTTTATCTTCACGGCAAAGATTGCATTTTCTCTATAGTAAACCACAACCCTAACTCATTAATTTATCTGCACACCCAATGCGCTTGTCCTTAAGTACTTTATCACTTGGAAGATAAACTCTTTGTCAAAAGATCTACAAGGTTATCATTTGTATGGACCTTGACAAGCTTAATGTGCTTGTCCTTAAGTACCTCCCTAATAAAGTGATACTTCACTACAATGTGCTTTGTCTTTACATGTAAGATAGGATTTTGTGCCAATTGGACGGCACTTTAACCATCACACTACAAAGTAGGTACCTCTCTTGCAATACTCAAATCTCTCACTAGATGAGTAAGCCATATGGATTCCTTGCATGTCTCAGTGGTTGTAACATACTCAGCCTCAATGAGTGGTTGATAAAATTGTACATGGTTACAATCAAGATACACATGAAATCGAACCACTTGTGAATGTTACGACCTCCCTTATAAAGTGATACTTCACCACAATGTGCTTTGTCTTTACATGTAAGATAGGATTTTGTGCCAATTGGATAGCACTTTAACCATCACACTACAAAGTAGGCACCTCTCTTGCAATACCCAAATCTCTCACTAGACAAGTAAGCCATATGGGTTCCTTGCATGTCTCAGTGGTTGTAACATACTCACCCTCAATGAGTGGTTGATAAAATTGTACATGGTTACAATCGAGATACACATGAGATTGCACAACTTGTGAATGTAAAGACAAAACCTATCATAGACATACTAGAGTCTACATTCCCTACAAAATTAGCATCTACATACCCAAGGGCAGATGCATCCTTCCTTCAAAAGCATATGCCCATAGCTCTAGCTCTACCTTCTCAACTTCACAAATAGTTCCTCTCTCATCCATGCCAACTCCCACTCATATTGTCTAACTTTCTCAATAGCAACAAACCTCTCATTCACATCAATAGCATTAGTAGTAATAACACCAAATTCTTCGATAGTATGGCATCTGAAAGCTTTAGTGCATAGCACTCAATGTCAATGTATTCCTATCTTAAAGTGCTCGAGTGGGATACACACAATTGGTGGTTGGGCTTGGTATGAAGTGTGCTAGGCATGTGTGGTGTAGACTACCCAAGCACTTCTATGCTTTAGTCAAGTGTTAGGATAAAGGCCAATGGCCAAAGGCCAGCTAGGCATCCCTTATTCTAGTTCAGACTATACAATCATATATAAGTGAAGATAATGAAGAATAAGGTAATTGAGTACCCCCAAAACCTATCATGTGTAAGGTAACTAAGTACTCAACAAAAATTGAAGATAATGAAGAATAAAGGAACTGAGTGCCCACAAAAACTATTGTGTATACTTTCTCTTCTCTCTCAACCATCTTGCAATCCATATCCTTGACTTAACATCCCACCATTGCTTCCCTCTCAACTACTATTAGAGCCGTGGTCATGGGAGCTTGTTTTATTGGACTAAGGAGTGCAAGGAGTCAAGCCTTGTTTATGAGGTCAAGGATTTTAGCTTATTTCACAACATTTATGCTTGATATTTGAGTTGTAAAGAGGTATAAATCTCACTATCGAGCTCTTCGTGTTAACGGTGTTTTGAGAAGACTGCAAAAGGGGAAGTGTTGGCTACTATTTTTGGTGAATATTATTTTTGTGGAGCTTCAGTGCATTATTTTGGTTGAAGCATGCAATGATGATTGACCAACCTAGAGCCCACAAAGTTGGTAGAATGCCCAAAAAGGGGGTGCAAACCCGAAACGCAAAATGCAAAAGGGACGCAAACCCTAAATGCAAAATGCAAAACACAAAAGAGCACAAACACAAAATGCAAAAGGGGAACAAACCCTAACCCTAACCTAATTCTTGGTCTATATAAGGGTGGGAGGTCTCAATTATATTTGACCCTTTTGCACATCCATGTTGCGGAAGCCTTTATAAGTGTGACTACTAAAGCTTTATATTCTATCTTTCCATTCTATCATCTTGCTTCCATTGTGTTGAGAGTGATTAAGAGGGAGAGAGTGAGAGGTGTGTTGAGCAAGGGACTGAGGGAAGGTGAAGTTCTTCACCATTGTCTTGCTTTTCTCATCTTCTCTACTAGCTCTTCGACTGGTTAGTGTGCTTGGTTATGGATGTGAAGGAGTGATGGCATTGGATCATGCTGATCATGGTCATGGAACCATCTTTGAGCCTTGGAGTCATTGAGCGCAAGAAGGTAAGTTAGGCGAGTTCACTATAACTCAAGTTGGTGTTGTGTTCTTGCTTTCTTGGGTTGGATAAGAGGATGATTGGTTACTTAGAGTGAAGTATTGAGAGACAAGGTGAGAGATTGTCACCAAAGTGAGTTGTAGCTTTTGAAACAATAGAAGTCCATCCAAAGTCCCAACTATTGGTACATTTGGCTCAACATTTTGGTTCGTTTTGATCGAGACCTAGGATGGCGATGCGACCTCCAAGGTTCTCACACACTCTTACCATGTGGAGGAATAGAAGGCTTGTGCATGGGCATGGATGGGATCAATGGGGTTCCGATTGTCCACGTTTGTGGCTAGCATTCTGAAACCCATGCGGCTAGGTTAGGAAGGACGAATTGGAAGGAACCAATTCATTGGATTGAGATTGTGAAGATAGGAACTGTTAGAGTAGATAAAAACCACAAAACACAAACTTTTAAAAAAAACACACACACAAAACTCAAAACTCAAACACAAAACACAAACTCATACTCTCCTTGTTAGATTTCTTGTGTGGCAAGGTTGTGCATATGCTATTAATTTTTGTGCCTTCTTGGAAAGCTTGCAATTCATCTAATGGTGGAATAAGTATTAGAAGAAGGTAGAAAAGAAGGGGTGAAGTGAGAAGAAGAAGAAGAAGAGATAGAGGTATCATTACTTCGATCATACACCCTACCCACTCATCCCTCACTCACACCCACTCACTCACACTCAGTCACTCATTCTCTCATACTCATCCCTCACTCATTCCCACTCACTCATCCTCATTCACATTCACTCACTCGCACTCATGCCTATACTCACTCACTCATATCCCTCACCACTCATCCCTCACTCATATCCATAACACTCATATCTCACTTATCCTTCACTAACATTCACGCCTCACTTATACTTCAGTCACACTCACACTCCCACTTACACACACACTATGCCTCAAGGCTCACTCATACTTGTCTTACTCACGTTCTAAATTTGAACCTCTTGCTTTACATATTTGCATCAAAGTGCCATCCTTACTTTCCATATTGTTAGCATGACATGATTGTGATACTTTGAGGAATTTCTTGCACCCATTCACATTGAATTGGAAAGGAAAGCTTGATTGTGATACTTTGAGGAATTACTTGCACCCATGGTTGTGATACTTCGAGGAATTGCTTGCACCCCATGCACATTGCATTGAAAAGGAAAGCCTGATTTTGCACACCTCACTCTTGTGAGTTTTTGAATTGAAGTGTTGCAAAGTGCCCTGATAACTTGTAGGTTTTGAAGTCGAGCATTTGAAGTAAATATCTTAATGACTTAAGAACTCAACAAGGAACTTGTTAAACTAAGTAACCACTTCGTCATATTGCAAGGACCTAGCACACATTGCACATATCACCTAGGCAACCTTGGCAACACACACTGGGCTGACATTACCTTAGGTCATTTAGGATCATAGTGCACACCCACAACAACCGCTTTCACATCTACATATAGGACACATTGCAAGTCATTAGGGGGGGAATTATCCAACCAAGCTGTTATCATCAAGTGCTCCATTCCAATCATTACCAGGGCCCGATGAGTAAAATATTGTCAACCAAGCTACCATAAGTCCTAATCCCCCTTTGAATTATTTTGAACCCCATTCAAAGAAAGTGCCAAGACTACAACAATTGAGAGGAGAAGCTAACAATTGATCCCATAATTTCACCACTTGCACTTAATGCAAGATCACAAGACCAATTGACCAATGAGAGACAAATTTAAAGGATAGGAACTCCAAGAAAAGAAGTTGCAAAATCCAAGAAGAATTGACAAGCCTAGAGAGTTGAATGAGAACACCCACACCAAGAACCACACAAGACCATTGCAAGCAGAGTTGAAGAGTTTGTCATCTGGCTATTAAGAGCTTTACACTCTATTGATGTGCCTCATAGTGGACTCGACCTTAGGTCTCAAAGTCCTAAAACATGATGAGTCAACACAAATGAGTGAATACTCCCATGCATCTATCCATTCACATATTGCCAGAGCTAGCAACACAATGTCCTAGGCCATAACTAGCAAAAAGGATGGTGGTAGATAAATTTCCAAAGGCTAACCTTAGATGCATTGAGTGTAGCATCACTCACATATATCATGACTATCCAACACGCAAGGTTTCATATAGTATCAGTCTATTCTCTCTTAGGATAATGCAAAATTCTCTTGACTATTGAGATTGAAAGCATGCCTACAATGTTTTATGTGCTTCCAAATCAAGAAGATATGGGGAAGGAAGTCTTGCTTGGAAGAACTACTTTCAGCAAAGGGGACCTTTTCTCTTCTCTAGAGAAGGGCAAGAAGCTTGTCTTGGAGTTAGATCAAATGCCTAGAGAGGACAACTAGAGAGTTCTTAATGAACTACTTAAGGCATATGAGAACAAGAGAGAACCGCTCAAGTAGGAACCCTCCTAAAACCAAAGGAAAGACCACAGCTACTAAAAACACTACCACAACTTCTCAAGATGTTGGGAATAGAATTGCATCTAGAAGAGGGAAGAGATTTAGGCCAAGCAATCGGAATCGTCAATGGAGAGCTAACACAAGGCCATGATGGGTGTCCAAAGTGTTGCCCCATGCTCAAGGGTCTTATGGGGTAAATTGTTGGATGTGGTTACCAAAACCACCCACAAATCCACCTCAAAATGACCACAGATCAAGTCCCATCAAATCCAAGAGAAAGAGAAAGAGACCCACACACAAATCTAGGTGATGGACCAAGATACTTGAGGAGACAACACCAGATAAGTTAGTGACTAACAAGCTAGTTCCTATGACACTTGAGCCCACAATTCCAAAAGAGCAACCACTTGAAGTTGCTGCTAATCCACACGAGGAATTGGTAGTGTCTAAAAAGTCATCGAGCAAGGAGGAAAAGTTAGATCCAAAGCAGCCACTTCCATGTGAGGTTGCTTAAGCTGAAATGGAAAGTCCAAGGATAGATGAGATAAAGCCCTCAAGTGTTAATAAGCAACAATCCATAACTTGGACACTTGGAAGAAAAAATCAAGCAGTCACATTTCAGGATGCTTTGTCTTCTATTTCTTGAACAAGAACACTTTTCAACATTGCCCACATATAGATATTCTCTACTAGGCTCAAAAAGCTCTATCTCATGAGGATTATCATGTGTACCTCCACAAATCTTATAGTGTTGAGATTGAATCATTCCAAGTCCATTGTACATTGTAATCAATTACTCCCAACATGCAAGGATCCTTACTCCATCTAAGGTCCCATCCCATGTCTCAGGCAATTGAACTAAGAGCTTACTCAAGGTTGGTTTCAAAGGCTCATTATTTTGTTTCCCAACTCTCTGACCACCCATATCGCCAAACAAGCATTTCATCTTGAGCTGTAATAACCTAACCCTCCTTATGGCATCAAGCCTTTGCTAGTATGTCGACCATTGAGTATCATGGCTGCTCATTTGGCAAAGAAATTCAATTCCTCTAAAACAAAATGTCTACTCCAATTTGAGGCCATATACACTACTTATGCCAAGTTGTTTGTAATGATTGATCTATGCCTTGCTGATGATGAGGCAGTTCAAGTTGCTTCTAAATGGAATTCCCATTGGGAGGACAATGAGCATCTTTTCAAAAAAAAGCCTCTTGATTCAAAAGGAATAGGTTAGGAGTCTCCCTCAAGAGCACTTGCTATCATGCCAATTTATTCCTTCTTATGCTTCTGTGACCAAAATCCAAGACCAATCACTACTTGATGAGCTTGATCAGAATTGTCATTCCTTAATGCAATGAACCTCACGGCTTGAAGACAATATCATCAACAATAGAAGCTTTCCATGAATATCATATGATGCAACAACATTAAAGATTTTGAAGCTGACACTAGCATTAGAACCTTCCTAAAGATCTCAAGATCGAGAGGCATCACATCAAGGCATCAAAGGCCAATCAAGATAACAAGTTTATCTTGGAGCCTCAATGAAGAAACACAGAACTTAAGAACCATCAACAATGAGATTCCGGTTTCTTCAATGACACCATACCTTTACTACAACATCTAATGGTCATCTACTTCCTTAGGAGCAATTGCAAATTGCTTCATCAATGAGCATACCAATCTTCATCAACAAGTTCACATTCTTCTTCAACAACAACACCATCAACAATGTGGCAATGTGCTTCAATGTCCAGTCTCAATGTTCAAATATTCATTGCACGCACCTTAATGCACCAATCATCTTATGTGCCAAGTTTTATTATTTGCAGTTCTAATCTCATGCTTTCATTTCTCCTTGTAAGGTAGCATGCCTTATTGTATATCACTGTTGTTACTTGACTTGCCAAAAGAAAAAAAAACTAGAAAATAAAAATAAATATGCACACACATGCACTGCACTACACTTAGGGGTCCTTAAGTTGGATGCGTCTAGTGACCCTAGTATGATGGCTCCATCTCTAACCCCCTAGCCCTTTTCCCATTTTTCCACACCCTTACTTAGGGCACATCAACGTCACGACATACCTAGGGAGTCTCGACTCGCCTTGGTTGACCTATCTCCTTGAGTCACTTGCACATTTCATCCCTTTATTTGATGCACCCAGTTTCATTAATCCTTACTTATCATAAAGGTGGAAAAGGTTCTTCAACATAAAGCCAACAATTGCATCAGCTACCATGTGTGGTTAATCCCGCAGAGACCTATGTTCTTCAAGAGTTAATGGATTGAACACCTGCTCCTGTCTATCCCACATCGGTGTCTCCCTAGCATCTTCATCAATAACTACCTTTTCCCTCAACACCCACAATTCTTCCCATCTTCATTAGATCAAGATCCATTGCTTCATCAAGCACTAGTCATCACTTGCAGAATCCATGAAGTAGTATTCTAACTATGTATTAGACTATGTATGCATGCGCACTCACTATAGTATTTGCACAATAACCTATTCACATTTTTGGGTCCTCAAGTGCGGGACAACACTTCAAGCTTGATTGGATTTCGATCCATCTCCCAAACCAAGAACATCATATGTCCTGTGCATAAACAACAGACTAGAACTTTCCCCTAGGAAGTGATTGCACGTGAGGTTTGCTTTGTAGGTACAACAACTCATGGAGGATCACGAGCCATCACTTCTACATCAACATTGAATCTCCCATTCAACTTCAAAGGACATTCTAGCTATGTCCATTAGAAGCACCATTAGTCAAGTGTATCTTCAACACGGCCAACTTCTACAGGATTTGTCACCAGTAACAACATCAATCCACCATCTACCATAGTATGAGCAACATCATTTGTACCCGCCGCATGAAAAAAATCATCCTCTTCAATAGCAAAAAATTCTTCATTAGTAGCATTCATTTCTTCCTATCAGGACTACTTCTTCAATCACCTGTTCCCAGCATTCAACGTCTTCAGCGCAAGCTACAGCATGCTACCCTACGACATGAGCACCATAGGATTGGCGCTTGTCTAAGGGGGAAATAATGTTAACGATGTTCTAAGAACATTGCAAAAGTGGAAGTGCTGACTACTATTTTTGGTGGATATTATTTTTGTGGAGCTTCAATGCATTATTTTTTGGCACTTGGATTATATTTGTACTTTATGGGCATCACCACATTATCATGGATGTATTACTTTATGAGAGCCGGGCTCACTTTCATGCAGATTGTATCACTTGCAATTGTGTTTGTCACACACCTGCAATTATTGCGTGGGTTACATACATGTATTAGTGATTAGAACATCTTAGGCTTGGTCTAATTAGGCTAAGATTGAAGCATGCAATGATGATTGATCAACCTAGAGCCCATTAAGTGGGTAGGATGCCCAAAAAGGGGCACAAACTCTAAACACAAAATGCAAAAGGGATGCAAACCCTAACCGCAAAATGCAAAAGGGATGCAAACCCTCAATGCAAAAGGGGCACAAACCCTAGCCTTAACACTAATTCTTAGTCTATATAAGGGTGGGAGGCCTCAGTTGTATTCGACCCTTTTGGCACATCCATGCTGTGGAAGCTCTACCAATGTGACTACTCAAGCTTTCTATTCTATTATCTTACTTCCATTATGTTGAGAGTGACAAAGAGGGAGAGAGTGAGAGGTGTTGAGCGAGGGATTGAGGGAAGGTGAAGCTCTTCACCATCATCTTGCTTTTCTCGTCTTCTCTACTAACTCTTTGACTCATTGGTGTACTTGGTTGTGGATGCAAAGGAGTGACAACACTGGATCATGTTGATCATGGTCGTGGAACCATCTTCGAGCCTTGGAGTCATCAAATGCTTGAAGATAAGTTAGGTGAGCTCACTACAACTCGAGCTAGACTTATGTTCTTGCTTTCTTAGGTTGGAGATGAGGATGCTTGGTTAGTTAGAGTGGAGTGTTGAGAGACAAGGTGAGAGATTGTCTTGCAGCTTCTGAAATAATAGAAGTTCGTCCAAAGTCCTGACTGTTGGTGCATTTGGTTCAACATTTCATTTAGGCCAAATAGGTGTTCAATTTGGGGAGCCATTGAGGCTCGATTTAGGTGTTGCCGAAACATTTCGATAGCCAATAATGGCTTGAATCAAGGCAAAATAGTAACATAGAAGAGAGAGATCTAAAACTTTGGCTATTTGATCTTGTAATAGAGCCTTCAAAGCTCCATTCTCCATTGACTAGGAGTTAACTATGCACTCCACATGTTCAAATGATGACAAAACATACTCTCAACTTGTGAGATATGGGTAATTTTTCTTATTAAGCCTTTATTAAGGGTCTCAACCCTTTGAAGTTAATCCCTATTTATATTGGAGGCTTCATAGATTGGTTTTTGACTTGGAATTACTTTAAAGTTTGTGTTCACACTTCAAACTTTGGAGTTGGAGTAGTTTAAACCATTTTGTGAAAGACCTCATTCACCCTACAAAGTAAAGGATTATTATGAGAACTAGTTGTTGTAAAAATTTTCACACTATTTGAAGGCCTAAATGGATATTTTTTCGAACCAATTCGACAATTTCATCTTCATAATGTAGATTTCAAATAGGTTGTATTGGAGGCATAATGTAGATTTCAAATAGGTTGTATTGGAGACATAAAGGGTTGTTCATATGCAATTGTTTTTGGGGGTTGTTTATGCATGTAAAATAGCCAAAAAATCCGAAAAATTCACAATGTATCATTATGAATTGAGAGTGCTTGGACATCATTTTGGCATCAAATTTGAAATTTTTTAATGTTGCACTATCCATTGGTTTGGCATTTGTAGTGACACCCAATTAGAGCCATACTTGTCTCTTTGTACTTGCAATTGACCTTATACAAATTATTTGTTAATTTGCACAAACTACGATGACTATGGCTTCCTCTTGAACTTCAAGATGTATTCTTCAATATTGAAAAGCTTGATGGCACGAAATTTTCATATTGGGAAGAGCAAATTATTATATATGGGTACAAAGAGGCAAATCAAACCAATCAAATTGTTTTGTATAAAGCTCAAGAACATGGATTGGGATGCTTTGGATGAGATGGATGTGATTGCAAGCTCTACCATCATGCCAACACTCTCTAAATCTGTGTATTTTAATGCTAAGAGATTTGCATGATGGTATGTATGATGGTATGTATATGTAGCAACAAGAGGGCTTTTGTTGTGGAGTGCAAGGAATGCTTGGTATGCAAGATCCACAAAAGCTTGTATGGTTTGAAATAGTATCCTAGGGAGCCTTTGTGAGTTCTCAAGGATACACTAGAAGTGAGACCAATTACTAGTTGTATACATGAAAGGCTATGGATTGTAGCCTTGTGATTTCGATTCTCTATGTGGAGGAGATACTAGGTGTTGCTAGGAAGTCAATGATGGATGTGGATGCACTAAAGAAAAGGTTGCATGAAATGTGAGGAATGATTGATCTTCTTAGCATGCACATTATGTGGATAGAGACAAGAAGATTCTTTACTTGTCTCAAAAAGAGTACATTGGGAAAGTACTAGAGCATTTCAATACGGAGAGGGGGAAGGCTATCAATGTTCCATTTCCTCCATATTTGAAACTTAGCCAAGTGGACAACCTTAAGTCAAATGAGTAGAAGGCTTAAATGGCCAAGCTTCATTATAGATCAATAGTTGGAAGCTTGATATATGCTATGGTTGCTACAAATCCAAACATTACATATGCACTAGAAGTGGCTAGTAGGTATAGAAGTGCTTGAATAGCCTACACTACACATGCCTAGGGCACTTCATCACAACATTTGACTCAAGCATAGAAGCGCTTGAGTAGCCTACACTACACATGCCTAGGGCACTTCATACCAAGCCCAGCCACCACTTGTGTGCATCCCACTCGAGTACCTTAAGATGGGAAACATTGACATTGAGTGCCATGCACTTGAGCTTTGAGATGCCATACTACCAAAGAATTTGGGGTTATTACTATTAGTGCTATTGATGTGAATGAAAGGTTTGTTGTTGCTATTGAGGAAGCTAGGCAATTTAAATGGGAGTTGGCATGGATGAGAGAGGAAGTATTTGTGAAGTTGAGAAGGCAAAGGAGTTTGCTACTCCTTTTTTGTGGTAATTGAAGCC
The DNA here is from genome assembly GCF_053477565.2 of Lygodium microphyllum. Classification (NCBI taxonomy): domain Eukaryota; kingdom Viridiplantae; phylum Streptophyta; class Polypodiopsida; order Schizaeales; family Lygodiaceae; genus Lygodium; species Lygodium microphyllum. Next base: position 43,237,740 of record NC_141148.1, on the reverse strand, counting down.
AGGAGTTGGCTTGATGGTGAAGAAAAGAGAAGTTAGTGGTGGCTGAGGTTGCTTACATTGAAGGTTTGGTACTTTCAACTATGCTTGTAGAGGTGTGGCATTAACTTGTGGAGCATAAGTTCTTGTAGGTTGAAAGAGTATTGGGGAAATGCCACTCTAAAGGTGATTTAAGGAGTTCTACTTGCCTACACACAGTGAAGTTGCAAGAGGATTGCGATGCTGATGTCTTAGTTTGCGAGCTTGGGGTGGAGAATTTGGTGTTCCTTGTTGAAGGCTATGGCCATCATGTTTGATGTTGAGAATGTTTCTATGTTTATTGTTCCTAAATAATTGTCCGTATCGATGTGAGGATGAGAGTATTTTTGTGTTTACTATTATTGAAGAATTGTTCATGTTCATTGAAGAGTAGTTGTAATGTGGACACACCCTCTATGCATGTGTACCACTAAGTTTTGGCCATAAAATTTGTGATGCTGCCTATGCTCAAATTTGTGAGCTACAAGAGGTGTTGAATTGTCGGTATGAGTTTTTGGTTTAGAGCACTCACCTTATTCGATCTTCCTCTTGCTTTGAGGTGTCTTGGCCCTTGCAATGGATTGGAGTTCTTACTGGTTTTTGGGTCTAAGATAGTGTTCTATTTCTCTTTCTTCATTTTCATCCTCTGATGGTTTTTCGTGACCATACTAGATTGCTTCCTCAAAACTTTGTTGGCATAGAGAAAGTAATAACGCCTCATCCCTAATCTTTGATGGCTTGCAACCATTGGCTTCACATACTCACTTGAATTGCTTGACAAAGTTGTAGGGGTCATCATTAGATGTACTTGTTCGACTACTTTGTGACTAAGGGGATTTAAGCTTGATCTTTGGTGGTGGTTCAATGTTCTGTCAGCCAGATCCCTACAAGGGCTACAAAGACATTTGGATACTTACGCACGGGATAGTGGACTCGCAATTGACTTGGGTAAAACCAAGGTTCTAGTGTGTTCGATACCACATCATAGTGGGAAAGGAGATCAGCACCGAGCTTTACCTGGTTAGAAGCCTAGGGTTAGTCTCTTTTAGCGTTATACTATTGTAACACACTAGTCTGCAAATCCATCGGCTCTCCAGATAGCGAGCTAGGTCAGCGCGGGGACTGGCTTTTCATAGGATGTTCAGATAACTTTGTCTGCCCGCAAAAGGTCCTTCCCATGCGCTCGCAAGCTCTCTCTTTCGTTCGGAGTTCCCGTCCCCAGATCGGCACACCACTCAGAAATGCCGTGCCAATGAGAGCAGAGGTGCATCGCACGCAAGGATCGCCTTCCTCCAGCTCGTCGCGATCCGCAAAGGGAATCTAAGGACAATAAGAACCAGACCGACAGACGTAGAAGATCAGAGAGGGATGTTTTCCCTGCTGTATGGCCTCTGGAAATACCTCTTCAGCAAGGCCGAATTCCATGCTCTCATCCTCGGGATCGATAAGGCTGGCAAGACGGTAATATTTATTGCGGTTTTTCTGTCTGCTTGCGTTTCTGTTTGTGCCTCGAATCTGATGATATTTACCTTTTTTGGTTTTTTGCTTAGACTCTTCTAGAGAAACTGAAGACTCTTTACTCTGAGCTCGAGGGCCTCCCTCCCGACCGTATTGTCCCTACCGTCGGGCTGAACATCGGTCGTGCCGAGGCTTATAAGTCAAAGCTTATCTTCTGGGATTTGGGAGGTCAGGTATGTTGAATGTTGTCGAATTGTCTCTGTCTAGACTATCAACTGCTTTCTTGCATTGTAGTTGCATCCTCAGATCGTGAGATCTACATGCAGTAGTCCGTGATGTTAGATGAATGAATTGTAGCAAGAATCTGCCTGAAACAGGGGCCGATTAACTATACATAGATGGGAAAATTTTAGTGAGACAAGATTTCAAGAGCTGTTTGCAGCATACTGCAATGCATGATTCGTTTTGAAATATATTCACTTTCCAAATTCTTGTCTTGGTTTCAGGAAAGTGCACTTCAACAAGTTTTTGAGTCAGTGACTGATGACTGGGTGTGATAACAGATATGGAGAGAATGAGGTTAGCATTGTCTGGTGAATATTTAGTGCCAACAGTGAGGAGGAACATTACGGGAGGGCCTATGGATCAAGTAACTCATTAGTTATAAGCAAATAAGAGTTTGTAGTGCATAATATTGTTACCTAGTGGACAGTAGGCTGGAACAAGAGAGTATGTTTGTTGATGCCCTTAGGTGGAGATTGTGATGCGGTGTTGCCATTTATGTGCTTCATATGCATTTGCATGAACTTCTTTTTTGTTCAATATCATTGATTATAATAGTATTAACGTTACATGTTACTAGAGTAAAGGAAATGCGACCAATTGGTTACTCCTCAAGAAGTTATAGATCTTGAAGTTCTTTAACGTATGTCCAACATGAACTAGAGAATGCTCTTTCTTGGATTTTGTGATAGAAAATGGAAAAGTACATTGTCTTGAGTACAAGATCACAAGGTGGGAACATATGAGGAGGACATTACACGGGCAACATAAGCTACCCTTTAGAAGGGTTATCTCGAGTTTCTTTTGAACTTAGGAATGAGCTTTTAGAAGAAGTGGACATGGCATGTGCAAGAATGATATCTATTGTGTGTACGACAAATACCATGGTGAAGGTTTAGTTGACACAGGGACTAAATCAAAGGCATTGGAGGTTGACAATTAGGGCATTTGATTGATGTGCTGGTCTGGGGTCACAATAATGGTCATGCCCTGATAGGGTAGTCATTTGCCTAGTCACTTTTATCATGTAAAGAATCAAGGTGGCACATGGTGAGTTGTGCCCATTGCCTTGTGGGAGACTCCCAAGATCTAGTGTGGACATGTACATAGGCAGCTTTCACATAAGTTTGGATGATCTCTAGGTGTAGCAGCATATGCTGATGTGCATGATCTGAGAGGAAAATACATCCAATGTGTTGATGCTGTCCAATTTCACAATAAAACCATTTTTGCATTGACAAAAGCTTAAATCTCCCAGCTTCACAATACGTGCTAATGTTAATGTCCATCACAACAATGATCAATCACTTTTGTTTATATTTTTGAATGTGAAAGTATACTATGAGGTTGTCGGGTTGGTGTGAAACCCCACGATACCTGATTTGAAAGGTGCACCCGGTCCATTGGGACTATTGTGCACCAATCCATGTTGTCCTACAATCTAGGTCATTGTCCTTAGCCTATCCAAAAGCTCTTGTTGATAATATGGGATGTGAAGGATGCGTCCAACAGTCCAACTTGTGGTCAATGTTCATAATAAATAGTTTTGGGAGCCAAACCTTGAATATGCAAATACTTCAGATTTTTTACTATTTTGCTTGACACTAAAAGCATGACATGGATGCATCCAATAGTCCAACTAGTGGCCAACGTATATATGGGATGTGCTAGGGACAGTGAAAGGATGTGTCCAACAGTCCAACTTGTGGTCAATGTTCATAATAAATAGTTTTGGGAATCAAACCTTAAATATGCAAATAGTTTAGATTTTTCACCATTTTGCTTGACAGTAAAGTATGACATGGATGCATCCAATAGTCCAACTAGTGGCCAACGTTCACAATAGATAGTTTTGGGAGGCAAAATTTGAATCTTTATAATTTCCAACCTCTTCTTAGAATTTGCAACATCTTATACTATGATCCTATGGTTTGAAATTAAAAGACATTTTATTGCAACGGTAACTTTCGCTTGACACAAATCTCAATAAGCATGATTTATTACTTGTTCAGATAGACTAGATGTATTTAAGTCTATCATGTTTAGGAAGCAAGCAATCATGCACCACCTCAATGCTTTTTTTGAGCTTGCCATGGTAGGGAAGTAGACTAGGCATGCACCCCTTCAGTGTTTTTACTACTTTGTTCAGATAGACTAGATGTATTTAAGTCTATCATGTTTAGGAAGCAAGCAATCATGCACCACCTCAATGCTTTTTTTGAGCTTGCCATGGTAGGGAAGTAGACTAGGCGTGCACCCCTTAAGTGTTTTTGCTACTTTGTTCAGATAGACTAGATGTATTTAAGTCTATCATGTTTAGGAAGCAAGCAATCATGCACCACCTCAATGCTTTTTTTGAGCTTGCCATGGTAGGGAAGTAGACTAGGCGTGCACCCCTTCAGTGTTTTTACTACTTTGTGCGTGTGTAGCTATTTGCAGGTTTAGGGTTCTCTAGGAGAACAATCCTTAGACACCTAACACACACTTTCATGAAGACATTAGTGGAGCATGGTTATAATTGTTTGGATAGTTGTTTGATGACCACACTTTGATTTTCTTAAAAACTTTATTTTAAAAATTAGGAGGTGTGCTATTTATATGCATATTGTCCTCTTGTAACTTGGGCTGATAATTAAGTAGCATGGCTACATTTTCATAAAAACGATTAAGTTGTGGTAATATAATGGTTGTGGATGCTTTCTAGCTTATGCCACACACTCATTCACCCTTTGCGCTTGCATGTGCATGTTTAGTGCATAGATCTTGTTCTTGCGTCGTCGTGTTTTGAGGGTTTTTCCATTCTAGAATATGAGTGTGTTATTTTAGTTTGAATGCTTGGACTGATTGGCCTTCTGCTTGGATTGAGTGGCATAATGAATTCCATGGTGTTGTCTATAGATGACACTAACTATTTGATTGGAAGCTGAAGTTGAAGGCTTGGCTTGTTTCAAGTGCAAAATTGAAACCGATGAGACCTAAAGAGCCAAGAAGAGTTCTTGGGGAGGCTTTTGGATTGGGAGGAGGACAAGAAGGCTTTTGCTACTCTTGTGATGAGCCTTATATCTAAGCTAATCCCTATCTAGTGTTTGGAGATATCTCAAGAGGTTTGGCTAGGTTTGAAAGTGCTCTACGAGGGGCTATCTTCTTCCCGTGCCATTGCCCACCTTCAAACCCACAGCCTAATTGTGGAGAATCGAAATAAACTTTTCGGAAGGAAGTAAAAAGGGACCATCTTTCCACCATGGGCAAGAGGACTAGGTAGCTTAGTTTACTGCATTGGCAAAGGTGATATATTGTTGCAGAGATTCTTTGTCTTTCTAAGAACTTGGAGCCTAATTTTTGCTAAGAATTCTCAATGCAAGTTTAAAGGGAAGATCTAGGTGTGCAAGGCTGGTGTAAGTGTGTTTAGATGGGACTTCTCACGAGAGAGTGGCCATATCAGGAGGATTGAGTTGTTTGTGAGCAATAGAATGATGGCTTCACCATTCAAAAAGGTGACTTCTTTTGGTGCTACTTCTCACCTAGTCAAAGGGAGACTATGGGAAGTGATGTTTTGGTAGGTGCCCTCAATTTTTGGCACACATTCTGAGGAATGAGTAGTGCAAAGTGCAATGGGAAGATGTCAGTATGCAAGGCTGGCGTAAGTGTATATACTTGAGTTTAGAGGGGGCTTATTGGTGGTCATAGATTCATATACTGGAGAATTTATGTCTTGGTGAGCAACACAATTGTGGTGAATGTGGTCTTTTCCACCTTATAAAAAGGGGGACGTCTTCTAGCATTGGGGGGGCTATGGGAAGTGTTGGTAAGGGCATCTCTCAATCTCTCCTCACATTGTGAGGAATGTTTTCCCTCGGCTCCTTCTTGAGTGTCTATCATGAGCATGTGAATTTGCTCGCAGCTTTGGGTATGATGAACATTGCATTAGCAATGTAAGACACGGCGAGACATTGGAATTTATAATTGCTGAAAGATAGGATGATTGCCAAGTTTAGCATGTGAAACTTTCAATTTAATGGTCAAAAGAGTGGTTAGAATATTAATGCAGAAGTTTGGGTAGGAACACATTTTATAGTTTGGGCATTTGGGCAGCCCAATAATAATTTGATATAAAAAAATCAGCATGGGACTTTTGCATACCTGATTGGAAAGTGAAAGTTGCCATTTTCATAAGGTGCTTCCTATTTGAGACAGCATGCAAGCTAGGATAGCCATTTTGGGCTGCATGCAAGCTGAGAGAAGCACATTCTAAAGCAGGAGAGGTGATTCCTGGCTGTGGAGAGCTGAGGAACAGCATGACCTCCACAACCAGCATCATGATCATCAATGAATACATCATGAACAGCATCATGCCACTTAAGACAGCATTGTGTTGCTGATGATGAGGAATAGCTGCATGACATTTTTCCTTCCGTTCTTTGGGACAGTATACTGATTTGGATAGATCTGTGAGAGTGCGAAACAAAAGAAGAAAACACGAACACAGAGGAGAGACAGAGAGAAAGCAGAGAATGAAGGAAGAAGATCTGCACTGACTGAAATGGATGCTGAATACTCTGAAATGGACTGATCAGTCCCTGCACGCAGCCTGAAGTGTTAGTGAGGGCACCAGATCAGGCTGGAAACAATGGTAGCACCAATGCCGGAGTGGGAGAGGAGGGAGTGTGTGCTGAATCTGCCATATCCTCGGAAGAGATCATCCTGTCAAGGGACGCAAGCTCATCCCTCATGTCCTCCAACCTGTTGATATGATTCTTCATGGAAGAAGAATCATCAACAACGAGCATCCGTAATTTCCTCTCGAGAGTAATCCGATGGACAAAAGTCTTCTGATGGTACAAAGAAGCAAGCTTTGTCCACAATTCTGCTGCTTTCCGCAACCTGTGCACATGCACTAGGACAGAATTCTGTAAGCTCATAAAGAGGAAAGATCGAGCTCGTGAGTTGAGCCGATCCCATAAGGCCGCACGATCCATCGATGATCCAACGGTGGGATCCTCCACTGGACGGGAAATAGGGTGGGTAACAAACTCCCAAAGATCAAAGGTATCAAGGATACACTCCACCTTACACGACCAAAGCGAGTAGTTGGAACCATCAAGTCGGTCTTCTTTGGGCAAAGAAGGGAGTACGGGCACTTGTATAGAAGGTGCCATGGAGGGCATATGAAGGCCAGCAGAACGAGCCTTCTGTGAAACATGGAGAGAACGGGGAATAGAGGGATCTCGGTCAAATGGGCTAGGTGACCTCCGGTCGTCGCGTGAACTAGCACGAAAGTCTCTCCGTCTCTTAGAGGAAGGAATAGAGACCTCGTCCTCTGAATCAGCAAAGAACTGGTGATAAGACATATTCGTATATATCTGCAATCACCAAACAATCTGCAACCAACAGGCAGTCAAGATGGAGCCGTCTATGTCAGAAAAGACCCAGAAGATGTCGTCGCTTGCAAGAGGAGAGAGAAAATGCTGCCACCTGGAGAAAAAAACAGTTGCCTATCCTCCAGATGATGACGCCTTCTCCTCTGCTGATGTTGACCACCTCTTGTTGGCTGCATTTGATGCAAACGCAGGCTGCAAACACCTAGAAAACTGTCGCCTACTCCTCCTAATGCTGCAAAACAACAAAACGCAGGTATGGAAGGCTGCGTTTCAGCCTGGACAGCACCGCCAAGGGCTGGAAAGGAGGGAAGAAAGGCTGCACTTGATGGTGTCCTCCTCTGCAATGGAAGCTCTCCTCTGTGCTCTCAGTTAGGCTCTGATACCATGTGAGAGTGCGCAACGGAAGAAGAAAACACGAACACAGAGGAGAGACAGAGAGAAAGCAGAGAATGAAGGAAGAAGATCTGCACTGACTGAAATGGATGCTGAATACTCTGAAATGGACTGATCAGTCCCTGCACGTAGCCCGAAGCGTTAGTGAGGGCACCAGATCAGGCTGGAAACAATGGCAGCACCAATGCTGGAGTGGGAGAGGAGGGAGTGTGTGCTGAATCTGCAAAACAGTGTGTAGGACTGATGGGGGGGCTGCTATAAATAGCCCCCCAGCCCCAAAACTGGCCGACTGGCCCAAATTTGGCCGATTGCACCAAAAGGCAGCCAATAAAGGCTGACTGCAACCCAAGAAGGGAATGCCCACAAAAATCAGCATAAATTGATAGAGCTCCTCTGTCATCTGCCAGACTCTGACAGGAGCTCACAACCAGGAGATGACAGACTGAGAATGAAATAGAGCAGGCTAACAAGATCATGATTGTGTGCCACCTTCTCTCTCTCGTTTTGGCAATATTTTTGCCGATCTGAGTTGATTAGGACTGCATTCAGCTGGAAAAGCATTGTGCCACCTGGGACAACAGCTGTGAGTTAACTGTTTGTTGATTTACAATTCAGTTCATTGTGCTTTGCTAGTTTACGTTACTACTTCCCTTTAGTTTCATGGAAGGCTAGTTTCATGGCTCTGGTGCTGGGACTTCACCAAGTCCTTTTAAGGTGAGCTTGTGGTTGTCTTCAGTGCAAGATTTCAGCGAAGGGAATTTGGCAGAGATGTCTCACAGAAATAATGATTTGGGTGAGGAACACGAATCCTCAAGCATTGGGCACTTATGGTGTGATAGTGGTTCCATTGATGACCAGAATGAAGAGGGCAACAAGTTGCAAATGCATTAGAAGTGTATGTTTTTGAGTCAAAAGAGGCTGAACATGAAGGGGAAGTGGATGCATTGTTTATAGTGAAGCTGGCTAGTTTAGTGGGTACTCTAACACAGCTCCCTTGCAATCCTCAGTTTGCCGAGTCTTTGCAAGTTCCTTCTATGCCTAAGAAGAAAGAGAAACATTCGCAGTTAAAATAGCCTGGTGAGGCTCATGGGCAGCCATCTCTACCTATGCCTTTCAAGGGACTGACTGTTGGTATGCCAAAAACATAGGGAGCTCTGTTTTGACAATTGGGTTATGAGCAATCTGCGAGGTTGCATGTACAAAGTAACTTTCAGCATTCAAATATTGGACAGCTAACTATTCCACAACCTTCAATATAGCCAACTTACTCTGGCAATTCCAGACCATGGCTGGAAATGCTTCGGGTAGTCATGGAATGCTTGAAAAATATGCTGCTGGTTTTCAGCCAGCTATGCTAGATTTGCAAGGAAATACATTTGGGATAGGCTTCTTGGAATGCTTAATGGAATGTATGAATCTAGTCTTTACTTATCATAAATTAATGGAATGCTTAATGGAATGTATGAATGCCCACACTTTTTGCATCGAAAATTAGCTTTTGAAGGTTTTTTTGGCGAAATGTCTGCTGTTTTTTTCTTGTGAAATTACACTTGACCATAGAATGTCTAGCTTGAAGCCTATGCAAAACTAAGACAGAGCCATCAAAACCCTGGAATAGATTCTCAAACAATACAATGGAATGTGTACAAAGGTAGGCATATGCTTAATTTAGTTTCATTTGACATGTATAAAGGTGTGTACAAGTGTAATAGGCAATGTGCTAATATCCATAATGGCTTGATCTTTATCATAGTTTGTTATGCCTTCAAATATTTGTTGGAAAATTTTCCTATTAAATTGTTCATTTGTAGCCCATTGAATGATCAGTGCTTTCTCAGATAGGCTTACGCACAATTTGGGAGAAGTATTTTGAGGAAGCCCATGGTGTGATTTATGTTGTTGATGCTGCTTGTCAGCCACGATTTCAGGATGCCAAGTCTGCCTTAGGTATGGACAGCCAGCCTTCTAAGAATTTGATAAGAGTTCTATGTTAGACTGTGGCATGAGAGGCTTTCGGATTTCATGAGCAAACTGTTTTGTTTGTATAAAACTTTTGCTTACCATGAGATAATCCTCTAGTTTGTTTACAATTTCATGATCTTAATCATGCAGAGAAAGTACTCAGGCATCAAGATTTACGAGGAGCACCATTTTTGATTTTTGCAAACAAGCAGGTATGGCTTATCAAAGAGGAATTTGTTTCAAACAGTAACTGCTTTCAATCCTGCTGATGTTTTCCAATATGATCCAGCTAATGAGCAGTAGAAAGTGTCCTTGTCATGGTGGGTTTGGGTTGCTTTTTCCATTAAGTTACTATTTAAACATGTGGATATTTATAATCCCCAACTTGTTGGTTTTGTTTGATTAGCTTGTCGAGTTTCTGATTTCTTTTTTTTCTCCACTTATTATGTTGTATCATCTGCTAAAGCATGCTGCACACCAATCATGAATGTTTTGGCTATTATCATTAATTATCAATAACATTGTGGAGTTCTTGGAAACAAATATACATCTGATAAGTCTTTGTTGGTTGCTGTCTGCCTGTATTGAGTGATATCCCACTTTTTGCCCCATTTATAGCACACCCACTTGTATATACTATACACTCATCTATTGTACGTTTACTGCTTTGTTGGGATGTAAAGGTCCTTTATTCACCTCCGTGTATTTTACACGTGTATTATGTTGTACATGTGAATGCACCCTTACGGGCCCTAAGTATAAATACATTTTATTCTTTGTGTATCAACACATTGTTGGTACACCCAAATCTGTTCGTCACTCTTACTCTCACTCTCACTCACCTGTTCACTTCCTCTGCTGCAAATCTTCACGCTTCCGCTACCTGCGTGCTCCAACATCTGGTATCAGAGCTGAGGTTCAGGTGCTCGTGCTCCTCGAAGTCCGCGTGAGACATCACCAGCTCTTCGCTCGCGAGAAATCAGTAAGTCGTCACTCATACAGGTCAGGTCGTCACTGCTTCCAGGCATGTGTATGTGCTGGACAGTTAGGCGACAGTGTTGCAGGTCACGTTTTGTGCAGCGACAGCCTGATAGACAGGCGACAGGTCAATTTTTGACCAGGCAGGCAGTCGAACAGGTCACGAGCAGCCAGGCGCAGGCTGTACAAGTCAACGCAGGTCACGAGCAGCCAGGCGCAGGTTGCACAGGTCACGTGATGCAGTTTCGTCATGTTTTTGAGCAGGCGACAGCTCACGCAAGGCTGCGTGGCATCTGACGGGCAGCGCAGGTCAACGGCTGCAGTTCGATACATTTTTCTTCCAGAAATTTTTAAAAATTTTCTAAGGTTTACTGCAAGCAACCCCTTTGCCACTGACGAGAGTTCACGCGCATAAGCACAATTCTCAGATTTGGTCAAATTTGAACCTGGAAATTTGGGGCTTTTCCCAAATTTGATGCTGTTTATACTTGACAGTGACATCTGTGTCAGAAATTGCAGACATTGTGCGCATTGACCTCAATTAATTTGGGGATTTTTCAAAATTTGTTGGAATTTTGCTCATCCGAGTAAAATTTCTTGGCATTGGACCAAGAAAAATTGGGGCTTTTCATGTATTGATGTAATTCTGCTCAGCTGAGTCAGTTTGGCTGACATTTGCGCACATTTGGACCTGGAAATTTGGGATTTTGTGCAGAATTTGATAAATTTCTGCATTATTTACCTGTGCAGTGTGCAGTGGTGGCTGGTTTATGTCAAAACAGCAGAGGATTATTGCTGGTTATGCAAGAACAGCAGTGTATTTGCTGATTTAGCTTGTGCTCTTGCAGTTCAGTGCTTTTACACTTGTACTTATGATAAAATGGCTGCAACTTCTTCCAGTTCTGACATTAAAAGTTTGATGGAAATCAAGCGATTTGATGGTCAGGGCTTTGATCTTTGGAAAGATCGTATGCAGGGCATACTGTTCTTAAAGGATTGTGAGGATGCTTTGCAAATGGATAAACCCGCACAAATGATTGAGGCGGATTGGGTCAAAGTCAATAAAAGGGCTGCGGCTTATATAAAGATGGGTGTCACTGATGACATTTTGACAGACATTAAGGGTTTGGACACTGGTCATGCAATATGGGAGAAGTTAAAGACTACCTATGAGATCACCACACCTGTTAATCAGGTGCATTTAATGCGCAAGTTGGTGAATATGCGGCTGGATGAGTCCAAGCCTGCAGCTGAGCACTTAAGTGCATTTACTGGCATTTTAAATCAGCTCAAGGATGCAAGTTTGGATTTTGATGATAAGTTGAGGGCGATCTTTTTGATCATGACATTGCCTGACTCTTGGGAGACCTTGGTTGTTTCTCTCAGCAATAATCCCAATCTCACATATGATGGTGTGAGGGGTTTGATCTTAAATGAAGAAATTAGACGTAAGTCTAGTGGAGAAGGCAGCAACTCAGCTTATAATGTTAGAGGCAGGGCTGAAAAGAAAAATGCAAATGCTGGACAAAGAAGCAGGAGCAAGAGCAAAGGAAAAGAAAAGAGTGATGTTACATGCTATCAGTGTGGTCGGAATGGCCACAAGAAACCTGATTGCAGGTATTACAAGAAGGAACAAGAGAGAAAGAAGAATGCAGGAGACAAAAAGAAGAAAGAGGAAAAGACAGATGCATTTGAGGCAGGTAAAGGCAAGGAAAAGGCCAATGTGGCCTCTAGTGTTGTCATAGAGGAGCTCTCAGATGCAGAGGCTGATGTATTATGTGCAGTGGATTATGATGCCCTTGTATGTCACATGCAGGATATGCAGATCACCAAGGCTGATGTGATTGATGCACTTTTGTCAGTTGATGATGGTGTCACTCAGACTTGGATTGTAGACTCTCGTGCCTCTTTCCATGTGACTCCATGCTTGGAGTGTTTTGCTACTTTTGATGCAGGCTGTTATGGCAAGGTTTACCTTGAAAATAATCATGCTTGCAGCATTGATGGGATTGGCACCATACACTTGTCTTTGGATAATGGGCAGGAACTTGTGTTGAAAGATGTTAGATATGTGCCTGGCATCAAGAAGAGTTTACTATCTGTTGGATAGCTTGACTTGCATGGCTACACCACACTGTTTGGTGGTGGTTTGTGGAAATTAAAAAGGGGTTCCATACTGATTGCTAAAGGAACCAAGAAGGGCACTCTGTATTGTCTGCACTGTAAAGCTTTGAATGGCAAGTTTCTTGCAGTTGCTGAAATTGGCTGTCATTTGGAGTTATGGCATAAGAGATTAGGCCATATGAGCCAGAAAGGTCTTGATGTTCTTACCTCTTTGAAGAGGATTGATGGAAAAGGCTCTAAACTTGATTTTTGTAATGACTGTCAGTTTGGAAAGCAAATGAAAAATTCATTTTACTCTGGTGTCTCCCGTAAGTCAAATGTATTGGACTTAGTGCATTCTGATGTATGTAGCATGCCTTTGAAATCGTTGGGTGGTGCTGCATACTTTGCCTCTTTTATTGATGATTGTTCCAGGAAGATTTGGGTTTATTTGTTAAAAAAGAAAAGTGAAGTGTTTGCTGTTTTTAAAACTTTTCATGCATTCGTGACCACTCAGACAGGTAGAAAGTTGAAATGCTTGAGAACTGATAATGGGGGTGAGTTCACGTCTAATGAATTTAAGTCCTTTTGTGACTTGCATGGGATCAAGAGGCTCCGGAGCTTACAGCCCCTTACAGCCCTTCTTCAAATGGTGTGGCTGAAAGATACAATAGGACTCTATGTGAGAGAGTGCGGTGCATGTTGTCCACTGCTAATCTCCCTCATGAATTTTGGGGAGAGGCACTTAAAACCGCGGTTCACATTTGCAACCGCTCTCCAAACAGGTCCCTAAATAATGGCATTCCTGAGGAGGTTTGGTCTGGCAAACCGGCCTCATATGACCATTTACGAATATTTGGCTGTGATGCTTTTGTGCATGTTAGAAATGAGCTGAGGAATAAACTTGACCCGAAATCCACCAAAGGCATTTTCATGGGCTATGGTGATGAGGGTGAATTTGACTATAGAGTGTGGCTACCTGAGTCCAAGAAAATTGTTCGCAGCCGTAATGTTGTGTTTAATGAGGCAAAGTTGCTGAAAAGTACTTTAGCCTCTGATGAAGACATGAAAAAGGTCAAATTTCAGAATTCGCAGCCACCTATTACTTCAAATGATGAGCCTCATGGTGCTGTACCACAGGCTGAAACTGATGATCAGCCGGTTATCTTTGAGCCAGATGATGATGGACAGCAAATAGAAGCACAGGGAGGTCATGGACAGCAAGATAGACTTGCTGATTATGAAAATGCAGGTGTTGGAAATGAAAATGAAGGTGCTGTACAGCATGAACAGCATGCTGAAAATGGCTTACAGCAGCCAATAAATGCTGAAAATAACATGCCTCCAGATGTAGATCTGATTCCTGAGAATGTAGATCATTGGGTACGCAGGTCTACACGCCCAAGAAGGCAGCCACATAGGTATGACCCCTCTTTGCATTATGTGATACTTACTGATGAGGGTGAGCCTCTGACATATAAAGAGGCTAAGTCATGCAAATTCAGCAATAAGTGGGAGCTAGCTATGCAGGAAGAGATTAAATCTCTGTATGCTAATGATACTTGGGATCTTGTGTCGTTGCGCAAAGGAAGAAAGCCTCTTCCAAACAAATGGGTTTACAAAGTAAAGACAGTTGATGGGAAACCCAAGTACAAGGCAAGATTGGTTGCCAAAGGGTATGCACAGAAGGAAGGGATTGACTTCCAGGAGGTCTTCTCACCTGTCGTGAAGATGACCACACTACGTGTGCTTTTTGCTCTCATTGCTGTATTGGATTTAGAGCTGTACCAAATGGATGTGAAAACAGCTTTTGTGCATGGTGACATTGATGAGGAGATCTACATGAAACAGCCTGAGGGTTTTGTAGTTCCTGGAAAAGAGCAGTTGGTGTGTAAACTAAAACGCAGCTTATATGGGCTGAAACAAGCACCACGGCAGTGGTACAAAAAGTTTGACACTTTTATGCTCTCTCATGGGTTTACACGCAGCCATGCAGATCATTGTTTGTATATGAAAAAGGATACAGATGGCAGCCCTATCATACTTGTTTTATATGTGGATGATATGTTGCTAGCTGGGAAGAGAAAGACTAGCTTGGATGCTCTCAAAGATCAGCTGAAATCGGCTTTTTCCATGAAAGATTTGGGGAATGCAAAGCATATATTGGGTATGAGAATTCGTAGGGATAGAACGCAGAAATTGCTGTTCTTATCTCAAGAAAAGTACATTGAAAAGGTACTGGACAGATTTAACATGGCTGAAGCTAAGCCTCTCGGAGTACCCTTACCTCCATACCTCAAGCTTAGTAAAGCCAACAGCCCAAAAGATGACATGGAAGCCAATGCTATGAAGGGAGTCCCTTATGCATCAGCTTGTGGCTCTCTTATGTATGCTATGGTAGCTACTCGTCCAGACATTGCTCATGTTGTGGGAGTTGTCAGCAGGTTTATGTCAAATCCTGGCATATCACATTGGGAGGTTGTCAAGAGTATTCTTAGATATCTGAAGGGTACACAAAGAAAGTGTATTTGCTATGGGCAGGGTGCACTTAATTTGCAGGGTTATTGTGATGCAGACATGGCAGGTGACTTAGACACTCGCAGGTCCACTAGCGGGTATGTCTTTACAGTTGCTGGAGGGGCCGTCTCTTGGTGCTCCAGGTTGCAAAACATTGTCGCACTGAGTACTACTAAAGCTGAATACATATCAGCTACTGAAGCTTCTAAGGAAGCTATATGGTTGAGCAGACTCGCAGAGGATCTCGGCATGTCTATGAGTACTCCAGTGTTGGGATGTTATAGCCAGAGTGCTGTGTATCTGGCTAAAAATGCCATGTATCATTCACGCACAAAGCATATTGATGTGCGATATCACTTTATCAGACAGATTCTGGAGGATGGTCTAATCACATTGACCAAGATCAAGACACAGGACAACCCTGCAGATGTTCTCACTAAAAGTCTAGGCAAGGCTCAGCATGAGCATTGCATAGGACTAGTGGGAGTTGGTTAAAGGTTTACTCCGGACCTTTAAGTGGGAGGTTGTTGGGATGTAAAGGTCCTTTATTCACCTCCGTGTATTTTACACGTGTATTATGTTGTACATGTGAATGCACCCTTACAGGCCCTAAGTATAAATACATTTTATTCTTTGTGTACCAACACATTGTTGGTACACCCAAATCTGTTCGTCACTCTTACTCTCACTCTCACTCACCTGTTCACTTCCTCTGCTGCAAATCTTCACGCTTCCGCTACCCGCGTGCTTTGTGTACCAACACATTGTTGGTACACCCAAATCTGTTCGTCACTCTTACTCTCACTCTCACTCACCTGTTCACTTCCTCTGCTGCAAATCTTCACGCTTCCGCTACCCGCGTGCTCCAACACTGCTCATCAATTTCTCTCTCTTGTGCTGTGCACACACCTCCCATCATGGTGTTAGAGCTTTTCTGCATTTAGCCTTTCATCAAGAGGCATGTGAGTGTGAGCTTGAACCCATTTATCCTGATTTGTGGGCGTACATATATGTGGGATGTTGAAGGACCATCTAGGTTTGAAGTTTCAACCTGTGCGTTGGGCCCACCTGACCAGTTTGGCCTTCAGAAGGATAATCAGAATAAAGTAGAAAGGACTCTTTGAGGCTGCCTTTAGACTCCATGATGCACTCATTATTTTTATGGTTCATGTACTAAGCAAAGAGAGCTAAATTTGGATTAACTATCGAAGTGGCAGAATCTTAATTCCGTCTTTCCTTTGCTTGGAATGGCAAGCAATCAGGATTCCTGTCTGCAATAATATCAACACAGGTATTACCTGTATTTGAAGCAAGTTTGTCTAACTTCATTATATGTTCACATTTCGAAGGCTACAGGCTGCTCGTCCTTTTTTGTGAACCCCAGATCATAAGTTTGACCAGTGTTGTATAGAAACCTGTTTCTTAAAGTTTTGAAACATTCAAACATTTTGTAAATAAGCGTCTCATACTTATGAAACACATTTCAAGCAAACTTGAATTTCTGATGAAGGAAAAGAAACCTGGCTTTCCAGAGGCAAAAGAGTTGAGCCCATGTAATGTTCAAAAGTTAGGATGAGGCTTAGCTTTCCTTTTAGTCATAGTATATGGTGGAAACTTCGTAATAGTGATCACAATGTATTGACATATTCCAATTTGCATGCTAACTTCTTTTTATTTATTCTGGTTTGTACGAAACTTGTCTCCTGTTGTTTCTGAACTTGTAAGGAAGGGTTTACTATGTTTAAAACCCATATCAAACCTCCTGTTTTGGAAACTCTGGTTACATTGAAACTGTTTGACCAAAGGGTATGTGCGAGCATCAAAATGCTGTACATGCGCAGAGAGAGAGAGAGAGAGAGAGAGAGAGAGAGAGAGAGAGAGTGGGGAAAGATGATTTATGAGGTTTGTGATGTTTTTTTTTGGGTGTGAATGCAGGATCTGCCGGAGGCAGTTTCAGCTGATGATATATCCAGATATTTTGATATCAAAGAATTGAATGATCACCCACATTTGTTCCAGTCAGTTTCTGCTTATGATGGGTATGAGGATATGGTTTCTTTCTTTTTATTTTGGTGGCATAAGGAAGTATACACTGGCTTGATTTGCAGTCAGTTTTTGAGTGTTGCAGGTCAGGCATCAGAGATGGTATTTCATGGTTGGTAGAAGCCATGAGAAAGAGCAAACGTGCTGAGATGCTCAGGCAACAGGCAGATGCTGTAATAGCAGTTTAAGAATTGATGAGCCTGTTAACCTCTCATTACATGGAGCTGTGATATTATGACAAAGCCCATTTCAAGCTGTACATTCTGCGCTGTTCCATTACAGGATGGTCACTGTCAGCTGCACTGTTAGCATTCTAATTTGGATCCAAGGAAAGGCTGCTCTAGCAATATGGAATATCACAACCTTGATTGGCAGTTGGGGTAGGACAGAGACCAGATAATTGCCCCTAACAGTGGCCAAGTAATGAGGTTCAAGGCACATATCCTGGCGTAATATTCAGAAGCTAGAGTCAGAGTTGGTAAGTGGACATGAATCACCAATGGTTTGCGGGTAACTGTAACTTGATTGTAAGAAGGCATCTCGAAGCTCAATTTCATTAAAAGCTTATTCAACTTCCTTCAATGACTTGTGATCAGAAAGTGTGGATTTCACTTCTGCAGTTGTGCCTTAGCCATGGCCCTCCCTCCCTGCGTTCCTACTGCTCTCTTTCTCCCTTGCTTTTAGAACTGCTTAATGTTAGCTTCCATTGTTATTACTGGTGCTAGTCTTGGTTTACCAGCAGGTGAGGATTACAAATGCAACTTAAAGTTCACACTAACATCAGTGGTAGCTTCTGCTAGTTTTGATAATAATAGAAGCCTTATCCAAGCGACTTTCATTCAATTCTATATGCTAAACGTTTTTTTTGGCACACAAATGTTTCTGTGCTGCAAATAGGGGAAAGGAGGACCTTAAGGCATGATGGCCAGTTTGTGTAATTTCAACATAGGTAGAAGCTGGTATTTATGAAGGCCTTTAGTTTGATTAGTTTAACTGGTGGTGGGTGCTTGTTAGGGGTCTTCAACTTGGACTTCATGTGAAAATTTTCCTGAATTAATGATATCAAAACAAACTTGTTTTTGGCCAAATTTCTCTGGTAAGAGCTTTAATAAAAACACATTGGTCTTTCTCCTATGAATTATAAACACACCCTTGATTTTTCACGTCTTTTTCTCCTATGAATTATAGACATGCCCTTGTGATATTTCACCTGTTCTTTTCTCCTATGAATTATAGATATGCCCGTAAAAGATTGTGCGAGAGATGGTTGCGCATGTTTAATAGTTCTATTATTCAGCATTATGTAAAGCACCCAAAACGCTTTGTCCCTTGGTATCATTGAAATCACCCCATGATGCATCCATTCAGGGACTTTTATTGTATACTTAACTCAAATACAGTAACACGAGTAATGTGACTAAGAGTACACACTTTGCCCCAATATATTGCTTTATATCTAGCTATTTTGCTGCATTTGAGCGTTGTAACCCATGAAGCTTGACTGGCCACAGTACCCAAGCTCCTCACACTTACATTGTAACAACAATGCATCATTGTGCATATTATGCAACTTTTTTGTAGGGCAGCATGAAGTGTAGCCCCATGTGCTTGTGTCACTAGTTCGTCATTAAAGCTCATTCCATTGACAAACACATGAGCATGTTGAATTGGTTGATTCTTGTGCTTTGATAATTGATAATGTAAATTACTACCTTTGCTTTTACACGATCAAATACACATGTGGATGTTCATGCGCATTCCAATATTTGCTTCCCTTACAATTTTAGGCTTACTCTCCAGTTTAGAAATAGTATGCTAAGTAGGAGCCATTTTGTCAAGAGAGATTGTTGCTTTTGGATGTCTCTAAAATGGCAAGAGCAATGTAGAATGAATGGTGTAACATTGCATGTGGAATGTGGCTTATCTTGTACCTTTGAACCACTCAAGGAGGTATGTGACTTTCATTATGCATTGATGCATGAATGATTAAAATCTTCTATAATGTACATGATCACAATCTACATGAATAATATGTAGATGTACTTTTGTCTCGATTGATTTTCAATATGGTTGTATTATAAGCTTTGTATATGTATTCCATGATTATACATGAAGTAGCCTTGTTCATGTTATATGTTTGTGTATGTACTTCATAATTGCTCTTCAAGTAGTCTTCTTCATGTTATTTGTTGTGTATGTACTCCATGAATTCACTTCAAGTAGCCTTGTTGCAAGGTGCCTTATGATCTTATTTTTTTGAAGTTATGCAGATTGAAATGTTAGATGGTTGTATTTCAACGACATGAGACTTTCAAAGTAATCAAGCTCTACCTTGATGAGCTAGTAAAACGTTGGGTCAATGTGTTGAGAAGATAATATTGTATTGCAATAAATAGAACCTCATGTATATATAAGTATAACGATTAATATATGTGACTATGACAAGGAGAAATAACTCTTTACTTAAGAAGAGTTTTATCAACAATCTTGTGTTGGGGATAAAGGCGTCTTTGCGTAGCCGTTCATGTGTTACTATAGTGATAGTACCCGCACTTGTATACTATAGGTGGCGGGTGCTTGTCATCGTTTCTTTATATTTTATTCTTTTAGCGACAGATGAATAAAGGGAAGGTCGGTCACACATTGTGATTGTTGGAGTTTTTATTTTGTCTCTCTATTTTTCTTGCTTTTGCTCTCCTATTATTGCTTTTCCAAGCAAGCCTTGATCATTCTCACCTTTTAACTGGTATCAAAGCATGGTTACTTGAGCATTTCAACTTGATTCGTGGTGTCTTCAGCTTCCTATTGAATCCCTACATTTATTGGGTCTCCTTCTTGACAACCATGGTTTTTTACACTTAGGTATGTTCATATGCTTTCATTGCTTCTTCACTTACACTAGCCTTAAATAAGCCTGGTTTGTTACTTGTGTGGGCTTCCTTGAGCACCATTGGTGCCCCCATATGCCCCATAACCCTCAACACAAGTAGCAACAAACCCAATAGCAGCAAGCGTGATTGTGCTTATTTGGGTTGTTGCCTCCCCTTGTTAGATCTCACTCCTAGGCTTCTCTACAACTTGGCAATGGTTTTTGGCACCTTGGCAATGATTGCTAACCACCTCGGCATCCATCCTTTAGATTTGAGCTTTATTTTGGTATGTTAAGCTTTAGCCCTTGATTGTAAGAACAGGGCAGATTACTGTTATACTTCCAGGATATGTTTTGTTATGTCTATGGCTTGTATTATGCTACATGGATACTATTATTGTGCATTGACCTTATGTGGATACTTTGAGTCTTGATAGCTCATTCTTTTCACAAGATTTATAGCTGTATATAGTTCTGGACAACAAGCATTTATAGGGGAGTTTATGCCTAATGTTTACAGCTATGGTTTGGGAGCTTCATGGTATATCCATGTATGTGGAGTATGCCACATATTGTCTATGCCTTGGATATTGATTTGAGCTTGGATTGAGCACTTGTTTAGCTCAGTTTTGGACAATAATTTCATGTTGTTTACAACAAAGCCGATCGTACTTCTTAGTGGATATTTAATGCCTATTGAAAACGGGACATGTCTTGGATGTATACATTGAGGATCGACATAAAGCGTGGATTTGCTCTCGGATCATTGGTTGAGCTTGAGCTCGCTTCGCATATCATTTGGATTTCCATATTTAATGTACTTATGGCATGTATCTTGCTTATGTCTGTCTGGTCTTGACATGCTTGGCTTATGCTGGCTCTCTATACATGCTAGTTACATTGTCTTGGAGTTGATTGCTACTGCGATTTACTTGGGCTTGACATTTGATTGCCCCCGGAGCTTTCTTTGGCTATTTCTTGGCTTGCCAGAGTTACAATTTGGATGTACTTGATGTCTATGTATACTATGTATGGATGCTACACGGCCTACATGCTCGGGATGTCTCATTGATACTTGGTCTTGGACACTTGTCACTGGTGCACTCTTATATGCTTTGTTCGAGTTTTCTTGCTTGACATTTACGACTTTTGTGCCAATGGGAGCGACTTGATACGCTTGACAAACATAGAGCAGGTGGATTTATGTTACTTGAGCATTCAAATACTTGAGACAGGGATCTTCACTTTGGATGATGCTTGGCTTCTACTATTTGATCCACTGTACTTACTTATGATCTGACTTGGGTCCGCTTTCTGTGAGCTGACACCTACTTGTGTTAAGTCTTGGTAGTGGCAGGAACATTTTGCTCTGTTGACTAGGAGGTGTACCGACTCACTGGGAGATATTTGTATGACATGTTTGGGTGTTGGTTTCATGATTATCGACTGTCATATGCCTATGCTATGCCCGCATGATGCGGTTTTGGACTTGGAAGTATTTGATTGACTTGGGATCTGTTTTTAGCATTGTTAGCTCCCATTTTCACAGTTCTGTAATTTATTAGAGCAAGCATTTATGTATGGAATGACATGGAATTTTCATGCTGAATCATCCTGATTTGATGTATTACTGATGGTACTTGGTGGACAATATCATTAGCTATCAGTTCGTGGTCATTTTGCCTTGGTTTTGGTGATATTTTGACTGTTTGCAATAGTTTATAGCAAGCAATTTTGAACTGTTTGCATTATTTCAGCTTGCAGTATGGCATTTTCTTCCACTAAAAGCGTTATCTTCAACATCACTAAGCTTGATGGTACGAATTATGCCTATTGGAAGAGCAAAGTTTGGTAGGTATTGGTATAGAAATCGTAGATAAAACCACTAAGGTTGAGTGGAGAGCAGCCTGAAACTATGACTAATGACGAATGGATGGAGCTTGATGAGTTATGCAAGTCCACCCTCATCTTGCACTAAACAAGTACACTACAATGCGGTTGATGAAGCATAGAGTGCTTGGCAGCTTTGGGATAAGATCAAGAAACTCTATGACAAGAAAAGTTCAGTAAGTCAAATGTATTGGCTGAAGTAGCTTATGGACCTGCCCATGAAGGAGAATGTGACGATGTTTGCTCATTTAAGCCAGTTCCATGCTATTCTCAAGAACTTGACTTTGTAGGGCATTACTTTCAATGATAAGGTTACTCCATTATTTTTGCTTGGGACTTGGAGTGAGTTGTGGGATGTATTCCGCACTGCCTTATGTACTTTTGCTACTACTTTGAGCTTGCATGATGTAGAGAGTGCTATTCTGCAAGAAGAGATCAATCGTAAGAACTTGGATGCCTTTTATGTGTCGCATGCTTTGATTGTTAGAGGCAGAGATGGTAATGGAAAGAATAACTGGGAATGGCTGTGGCAGAGACTCGTAGAAGTCTAGGTCTAAGTCACATGGTAAGTCATGCAGCAAGTCTCGTGGGAGAAATGCTAATGTGACATGTCATCACTGCAACAAGGAGGGTCATATCTCCCCACAATGTCATGAGTTGCGCAATGTTCTGCGCAAGGAGAAGGGAAAAGACAAAGTACAAGAAAAGTCCTCTGATCACAACATTGTGCTTGCGAAATCTAGTGTGAAAATCGAGGAGATAAAAGTCATGCAGAGACTGAGGACTCCGATTGTGGGAGCTTTCGCTCAACCGCCAAGACCCACGAACTGCTTATTGTTTCAAGCGTTCCAAGCCGAGCACTAATGGCTACCTCTCACATAGCCGATACGCCGTCGATCCTATGAGTCTAGTGAGCTTACCTCTATGCCGTTCGAGTTACCTCCTCTCCCGCGCACTCCGGTAGCCCCACGATCCAAGTGCAAGCTTCAAGCAAGCTCCATCCTCAAGCTCCACGCTCCAAGCTCCATCACCGCGAGCAAGAGAAGAGAAGAGAAGAGAAGAGGAGAAGAGAGGAGAAGATGGAGAGCTTCTCCACCCCACAGTCCCTCACCCTCACACACTTACTCCCTCACACTCTCACACTCCCTCTCTCAAGCATAAGCTCAAGCAAGCAAGAACAAGAAGAAGAAGAAGAGGAGAGCTACTTTTGGCCACACACAAGAATGAGCTTCTCATTCACTTTTCAACTTTATATATAAAACCCTAAATCTCTTTTGGGCGGTCATCCCCTTTTCCCCTTTTTTACATGGCCGGCCGTAGCCTAGGCTCTTTTTTCCCATTGTCCTTCTATCTTCCTAGCTTCCTTTCCACTGCCCGTCTACATTTACAAATTGCACGGGTGAGAGCCCGGCGCTCCTCGAGTTAAACCATGATGTGCTTGCGCTCTTTTCCAAAAGTTTTGACTTGCGCTTTTCCTTGTGCGCCTTTGTCTTCCGTTTCTCTTTACCTTGGCCTTTGTCTTTGTCTTCTGTTTTAGCTTTCCGGATTTTTCATCTCCTGGCATCCTTTTACAAGATTTCAAGGTGCGCCTTTGTATTTTAAAATGCACCTTTCCCCTTTTGCATTTGCCTTGGACTTTTTAAGGTTACCCTTGCGCTTTTGGCATTTTCTCCTCTTGTTTCTTCAGTCGGGCTACTTTTTTCCGCCTTTGCCCTGCGTCTTTTTTATTTCCTTTTGCTTTCTTCGTGTTGGGGTTAACATTACCCCCCTCCTAGATGAGTGCCAGTCCCATGGCACTCACCGTCGTAGGTAGCAGGCGTTAGCATGCACCAAAGACGTGGGTGGCAGGGGCATCTGTGGTTGCCATGGCGTAGTATTGGTAGTGGTGGGGAGGAAGGTCGTTGAGGGCACGTTGGTGGGTTGTGGTAGGTGGTAGGGCAATGGGAGTTGGTGGTAGGACTGTTCTTTGGAGGGTTGCCCTGATGGAGTACAAGTGGTGGTTTGTTGGGGATTTTGGACATGATGATTCTTGGCAGGCTTATAGGGTAATAAGGATAGGAATTCAGAGTTGAGTGTTGATGAAGAGCGAACAACACTTTCGTTGGAGTTTTCAATACCTGCAATTGAAAACCTCTCATAGATGATTTCTCCCTAGGGGTAGTGTTAGTCTTCTTTGTCGTGCACAAGACATAATTCAATTAGTTTGGGAGACAGGTCGAACTCTAAGCAAGCTGAGAGTATTGTCCTGCACTTGAGGACCCAAACTGTGGATATACTTCAGTGCAGATATTATGTGAGTGCTCGTGAATATTTAGATATTACGTAGGTAGAAGACTGCGGCTGGTTTCTCATAACGTCGTGTGGATGAAGCAAAGTGGTCCATGGTGGGAAGAAGTACACGTGAAGGTGGTTGCGACATCCTGTGCATTGTGATTGCACGACATAGCAGGATATAACACAGGGATATTGTACTATGCGTAGGTGGTAGACATTGGGCATGTGCGATGAGGATGTTGACTATTCATGGCCATTCGTGTGGTGCTTGCCCCAATTGATGGCAATGGTATTAATGCAGAGTGTAAGAGGGAATTGTGTGAGTGGGTCAGGGTGACAGGTCTAACCATAGGTGAAACAAGCTCCTTAGGTTTGTCCTGCCCTTGATGTGCCCTGAACTATTGTGGGGGGTGCTAGGGGGCTAGGGAGTAGGGACGGAGCCAGCCGACCAAGGGCACTGGACGCACCTAATTTGAGGAACCCTAGGTGCAGTGCTGTGATCGTGGGTGCTTTTTTTTTTGAGTAGAACCATTGCAATATGTTGAGGCTATGAGCCTTTCAATGGGTTGAGAAATGTCAAGTTTCGAAGGCTCAGGAAATGGATATGATAGTGATGATTGTGCCCTAGCCTCGTTGTTAGGGGAGCCGTTGTTGCAATATTGGGGCGATTGCGGTGACACCCGTCGTAAGCTGACTGTAGAGCTTAGCCCAAGAAGAGAGTGTAGCCCATGACTATGCTTTGGTTTGTGCGATGTGGGCATTTGCAAGGGTGATTTTTCGCGTTCAGCAGCGTGGCTTTGTTGCGGTTCTTTGTATGGTTGGTGGTCTTGCGGTGGCCTGGGCATTGAACACGTTTGCACGAAGACCTGTTGTCATCCTGCATCCACTTGTCACTTCGTGAGAGTATATGCTTGCTTGCGTTAAGTACATTGAACAACTGCAATCATGTTAAGACAAAATTTTTCGAAATGCTCTAGTTTATTATGATGCCTATTCCATTGCTTGTTAAAGACGTAGCATACATTAACGATAGGTAAAGGAAGTGTGTACAAGTAGGGAGCTTGCCCCTTTACTCATCAAAAGACAAAAAGTTATGGCATGATGACTTGTCAAGCTACTTGTACATTATAGAGGCTTAGTCGATTTGCACAAAACGGGGTGAGTCCAAGTGGTTAGGCGATTGGGGCTCTGCTGGTGCGCCCCTGACTTGCTAGACTTTTCTTGTCATAGGCGTTCTTAATTTTATCCCAAAGTTGCCAAGCACTCTGTGCTTCCTCAATCACATTGTAATGCACCTATTCAGTGAGCGACAAAATCAGGGTGAACTTGCATAACTCATCAAGCTCATCCCATTCGTCATCAGTCATAGTTTCAGGCTGCTCGCTATGCATCCTTAGTGTAACATGAAATGCTAGATTTCTAGCTAACTATATGTTGCTCATGTTGTCACAGTTAATGATAATCGGGCTATCTCCTTGTACATCTAAATCACCTAATAACTACTAAGGGAACATGTCGGTCGAGACATGAATGGTGTAGTCTCGAGCCGCCACCGTTTCCAAAATGCCTTTAAATAATTCATTGAATTCTTCCCTGTCTCGAGCTGCCCTTTTGGCCCTTGAACACTTGGTGCCCGAGCGTCCGTTGGGGGTTTGTGCAATTGGTGCTGCCACATCTTGTGTGCTTCTTTGAACTTCGACTTTCCTGGCCCAGGGATTCTTCGGCCTTCGTCTGGGGCGGTGTAGCTTAGGACCTTGTTTTTTTGCATACCTTTTGAGAGTGGGCATGTAGCGCACCGGCGGAGAGGCATGTGCTGCATGTTCCCGTCGTCCACGGAGAGCGTCTCTACAAGCCAGCTGTCCAAGGTTCTCCATGTTTTCCTTGTGGCGGGACCTGCAAGATGCAAACCAAGGGTTAGGCCTTGATACGGAATAAGATCGTTCGCATGGGAGGGATTACAGTGTGGGTTATCAAACGCATATGACTAGAAGAGGAGGGGTGGAACGTATTGTGCTCGTTGTAGAGGGATGGCCCCCGTGATGATGTCCATTTAGCCTCCAGTCCCATTAGCAGATCTTGGCTCAGGCCGAGTTACGTTAGCTTGTGATCATGGATTTGGCTAGGGCTCATCCTCAGAAGGATAGACCGGAAAGGGAAAAGGTGTATAGAAAGGGATTGCACCTTGCCTACATCCTCAGAGATGTTGGTCAGGGCTTCCCATGGTGGCAATGTAGGGTGCCTGCCCTCTGCTCGGAGGTGGAAATGATCATGCCACTTCTAAATATGCGGTGAGAGGGGGACTGGACGAGCCTAGCCTGTTAGCCCCAACTCTTCTGTTTGCGCTTGACTATTGTTGCTTGTGTGTATTGATATTGTCTATACAGGGTGACAAAAGTTATTGTTTATTTATATACATATCCATGGATTCATGTCGCCTTATGAGGATAAAAACCAACTATAAAACTCCGGATTGTACTGGAGCATGGCACACGCATCCAGTACTCGTGGCAGCTTACTCAATACCGATAGATATTTTGCAACATCGAGTAGCATGAAACCTTGTCCGAGTCTACTAGTGACATGTAACTCCTCTTCAGTGAGAACCTTATCGAACAGCGAGTCCTCTTGGCTAGGTTCAGCTAAGTTCGTACCCCGAATGACAGTCAACACTCGAAGGGAAGTTGGTGCCACATAGGTTGGGTCTCCTTGAGACCGCCATTTGGCCAATTGCACCTCTGAGACTGTCATGATCTGGGCTCCTAGTTCGGCCATTGCAACACGGTTCTCACACCAACACTGTTTAAATTGGCTTCGGCCCTCTGTTAGCCGCTTTAATTGTTTTAACTCTAAGAGATTTGGTTGGCAGAGCGCATCATCGAATGTGATAGTTAAGCGCAGTTCGTCGGCTTTCTTGCTAGAGATGAGCCACATGCGTTCATATAGGAGCCTGTTATAGTGCTCGTCAAGATGTTCTTGCTCTTCCCAAGATAAGGGAAATGACAAGTATTCTTCGAGCTGCTCTTTAGGGAATGCGCGCATGTCTGCTAGGACATAGACACGTGCGAACACTTTGAGCTTGGCATCCAACTCAGTTAAGCATTCGGTGACACTTCTATGTTCAACGAGGGCTTGCTCGGTTGCTATCTCATACAAGGTTCCAAGGGTTTGCCCGGGTTTTAGTATAGCTGGGGGCTTCGGCCTAGATGCACAAGTTTGGCCAATGCTAGGATTTCTCATGCTCTTGGGGTCTCCATGTGTTCGCTGAGGCTTCGTTATTGCATCATGGTTCCCCTTGGATGTGACTGGTATAGGCTTGTCACCCTGTTGTGACGGCGTTATGTCCACTCTTGATTGGTCAATGCAAGTTTCATTGTCGGTGGATTGAGCGTTGCAAGCAACCATTGATGGCAACGACTGCTTTGATCTTTCAGAGCACACGGATGCGTCTGAGGTTTCACCGCTATTAGGAGAGGCGTCAATGGGTTCATTGGTGGGTGGACTCGATGCTTTATTCATCAACTCTCGAGCACTCTTCGTCTCAATGTTCTTGGGGTCCACAACCACCTACAACTGTTGTTGTTTTCACTGTTTTCTCCTCTTTTTCTTGGTCAGTGAAGGTGCATCTCTCAACGACTCAGAACCCTGAACTAGGTCAACCGTTGTGCTTGGTTGGGCCTTAGCATTTCCTTTCTCTAGTGTGTCCATATGGGTCATAGCCGTGGCTTGCTGACCAGCCTCGCCAGGCTGTGAGGGTACAGCTGTCTCCCTTGTGGGAGAGTCTAGCTCTTCAGCCAATTCCCATGTGTTTAACTCCTCCAGCCTAGGCTTCAGGCGCTTTGGAAGTGCTGGAGTTGTTAATGAAGTTGGTTGCGACACCTCCTCCACAGGTAAACTACTAAGGACACGTTCAGCAAGGGGCATTGTCACAACCAAGGGCTGTGATTGCTGTGATCCCTGATTTGAACTACTAGCAGCAAGTTTAGTGGACTTGCTACTATTGGTGGATTGCGGTGTCAAGTCCTTAGGGCAATTGGAAGTGGTCGTGTCTTTTGTTGCCCTTAGAGCATTCACTTGCATAGATCGAGTATCAATTGAGCTAGCCACGGTGGATTGCACATGCATATCCTTAGGTTGAGAGCTAAGGGTGGTGTTGTGTCCTGCCTCTTGAACATCTGGAAGCTTTGATTGAGATAGAGATTGGGAGTGAACATCCGCCATTGACGACCGCTGTTGTGCTTCTTGTGTCCGTTTGGAAAAAGAGGATGTAGGAGATCTAGGACTCATAGGTGGACTTGGCACCGGCTGAATGCTTTGCTCGAGGCTATTAGACAATTGTGCTATTTGCTTTGTTGAGCGATCAGCCTTGCTATGAGCAATGTTGTGCCTATGATGCCTGTTATTCTCTTGGAAAATCAAAGGCTCTTTGGCCACTAATGGCTTTTGTGCACGCTCAATAGTTACCTCTGATATCTGCTTGCTAAGCACGCTAGGCTGAGGATCTAATTTTTGATAGGTCATGTTTGGTTTCTTGATTTCAATCGTGAGGGGCTCAATCGCTCCAATATTTTTGGTTCAAGACTTGGATTTTAGTTTAGGTTTCCTCCTACGCCTCTTTGCTTTTGACATAATTTGAGCTTCTGGCAGAGGTGGTTTAACAGGGGGTTTTGATACCCAAATCCGTCGGTTGCCTGCATAATACCCTTGAGCATGAAGCAACGCCTTGGATATCCATCCTGGCGTTGTGCTAGCTCTCCATTGATGCCTTCGTCTATAAGGCTTGGGCTTCTTTCGTGGTCTTCTACGTTATTTGTAAGTCCAAACCCTATCCTTGGCCTTGTCTCCCAACCTTTTTGTTTCAAGTATGGCCTCACTCACTGGTTCTCTCCGTTCAACCTGCGCTTGTATCAACTCTTTCAACAACTTCTTGCTCTCATTACTAGGCTTGCTTGGTATGTCATAATGCTCCTTGCCCTTCCCTCGAGGTTTGATGAGGTCACCCTTGTTAAAGGTTGACTATCCTCACATCCGATAGTGTCAGGTGTATCCTCTGTGCTACATAGTCAGCCTCACATTTGGTCTTCCTTTTGAAGGGTCTTTCCAGGAGGGTTTCCTTACCATATTTAGCACTATCTGGAGTAACATGAAATAAGATGGGCAAGCTTTCAGCTTCAATTGTTGCAAGGATATTGTACTTCCCCATGAGTGCTTGTGGAGGTCCCCCATAAGGGCTAAGAGTTGCATTAGTCAGTGTCAGCTCTGGTTGGCCTAGTAGGGTCCATGCCTTATAGGTCAAGACATTAAAATCTGCTCCTTCATCGATTAGAGCATCGATAGTATGCTCTCTTTTCGTGGCGAGTTTGACCCTAAGATAAGCAGGTGGTACTATGTCTTCATCTTCCGGGTCTTGGCTTGTAAATTTAAGCCTTCTGACAAATGCCCTTGAGTCCCCAACTGCACGACCAGATGTGGATTCTCCACTGATATCTTGGCTCGTCAGTGCAGTGCTATTCAAGGAGCATCTATTGTCAGGACTGACATATCTAGTCATTCTCACCATCGTAGCCTAATGTTGTTGCCTTCCGCTTTGACTAGATGTAGTTCGAATGCAATACGTATGTGTTTTTGCAATGTGGCCTCCTTGCTCTTGTTGGCTAGATTAGTTCATTGAGGTTCTAGGGTCTTTGTTTCTCTCGGTTCGGGTATGGGCTTTTGGTTGCTCTTTTGTCAATGAGAATCCATGCTCGTGTAGAGCCATTACTACACTAGGATCTAATCTGGAGGACCTGTCACGGCGCATGTTTTCTCTCCAACCTACTTGGGGGAGGTGCGGAGGGAGAGCCCCCTCTGCGGGGGTCCGGCAGTCCCCCCTGGCCCGCAGGGCCATTACGGTAAATGCCATCCGTGATTTGAAAGACCGTTTACAGCCAAATTTTGAACTACTTGCTCTAAGTTTCAGCCTAGTGATCGATCTATGATATGGTTTCGGCTCTACATGGTCTCTCAGTCAGTGTCACTATGTTCATGTTAAAATTTGAAAAAATCTAAATTCGGCCCAACAGGTCTGAATTGCAGGGGCCGAGTGCCTGATTTGGCCTATCCGAGGGTCGAGTAGAAGGGCCGAATGTAATTGGCCCGGATGTCAAATTCGGCCAGTCCGAATCTGGTTGTCCGAGGGTCGAGTGGGCCGAGGGCCGAGTCAGGTGGGCGGAGGCTGAATTTCCAAGTTGGTCCGAATGCTCAATTCGGATGGGCTAAGAGGTGGGTGTCCAAGTCTCGTGGGCCGAGTCGAGTGGTTCGAGTGTAGTGGGTCAAGGGCCGAATGGCTGAGCGGTTCGAGGGCCGATTCTGGGACTCGGCCCAGAATTGCCGTCACTTGGATACGCCGAGCGCGATGCGTTTTTTCGCCGGACCTCATGAAATTTGCCGCGCCGAGCATTGGAGGCCTTCCCCCTGGTCGAGTAGCTCTGGATCCAACCTACTCATGTAGGGAAAGGTGTAGAATTACCTGGGCTAGCAAATATCTCTCGCAAGATCGAAGTGGATCCACTCGACGAAGCTTTCTTCCTCTCTCTTGCTCTCTTGAAACCCTGCAATGCACAATGTGGCATTTCTTGCCACTCTTGGCCCCTTATCACTCTGTCTAGGCCTGCACTCACCTCAATATTGCCTCCCTTACTAACATTTAACCCAATTTTTCTTTTCTTGCCCTCCTTTTTCTTGTTTCAGCGTGTTATATAGCAACAGAAAACTCTACTGTTTGCTCCAATGTTTTGCTCCTAGCCTTCCTAAATGCAAGAAAAATTTATAAGAAAAATACATACACTACTCCATCATGCTTTCTCAAGTCCAAAACAGCAAAAACCTACTTGCTAAGGAGATCGAATACCTCTTCAAACTCCCTCGCTTCCTACCTATCTACCTCAAGCACCAATTCGGGGAAAACCCTACTTCAATGCTCGATTCAAAGCGCTCAAGCGCTCAAGGCTTGAATCTGTTGGTCTTGGCAAACAGAACCAAAATGTGGGAGCTTTTGCTCAACTGCCAAGACCCACGGACCGCTTATTGTTTCAAGAGTTCCAAGCCGAGCATTAATGGCTACCTCTCACATAGTCGACGTGCCGTCGATCCTATGAGTGTAGTGAGCTTACTTCCATGCTGTTCGAGTCACCTCCTCTCTCATGCACTCCGGTAGCCCCACGATCCAAGTGCAAGCTTCAAGCAAGCTCCATCCTCAAGCTCCATACTCCAAGCTCCATCACCGCGAGCAAGAGAAGAGAAGAGAAGAGAAGAGGAGAAGAGAGGAGAAGATGGAGAGCTTCTCCACCCCACGGTCCCTCACCCTCACACACTCACTCCCTCACACTCTCACACTCCCTCTCTCAAGCACAAGCTCAAGCAAGCAAGAAGAAGAAGAGGAGAGCTACTTTTGGCCACACACAAGAATGAGCTTCTCATTCACTTTTCAACTTTATATACAAAACCCTAAATCCCTTTTGGGCGGTTAACCCCTTTTCCCCTTTTTTACATGGCCGGCCGTAGCCTAGGCTCTTTTTTCCCATTGTCCTTCTATCTTCCTAGCTTCCTTTCCACTGCCCATCTACATTTACAAATTGCACGGGTGAGAGTCCGCCGGCGCTCCTTGAATTAAACCATGATGCACTTGCGCTCTTTTCCAAAAGTTTTGACTTGCGCTTTTCCTTGTGTGCCTTTGTCTTCCGTTTCTCTTTGCCTTGGCCTTTGCCTTTGTCTTCTGTTTTAGCTTTCCGGATTTTCCATCTCCTTGCACCCTTTTACAAGGTTTCAGGGTGCGCCTTTGTATTTTAAAATGCACATTTTCCCTTTTGCATTTGCCTTGGACTTTTTAAGGTTGCACTTGCGCTTTTGGCCCTTTCTCCTCTTCTTTCTTTAGTCGAGCTACCTTTTTTCCGCCTTTTCCCTGCATCTTTTTTATTTCCTTTTGCTTTCTTCGTGTTGGGGTTAACACCGATGGGGAGTACATACTTGCAACTATGCCGTTGACCGAGGTTCACTCTATGTATGAGCAGTGCTGGATTTTGGATTCTGATGCTTTATTTCATGTTACACCATGCTGTGAGTGGTTTCATTCCTACCGCATTGTCTCTAGTTCAGTTTGCTTGGGTGATGATCGGTCACTTGCTATTGTTGGCATTGGGGATGTACGGCTCCAATTCTCTATTGGCAGTACTTTTCTGTTAGAGGATGTACGTCATGTATATGTACTTACACACAGTCTCATGTTTGCAGGGCAGCTTGATGATTCTGGGTTTAATGTCTCTTTTGGGGATTCTGTCACCTGGAAGATCACACGTGGCAGACTTGTGCTTGCTAGAGGTGCCAAGGCTGGTAGTCTCTATCCTCTTGTAGTTGATGGGTCCTTTGTTGACCGTGTTTTGTCAGTGGGTGTTCCATCCCACATGTATCTCTTTGGCATGTTCGTTTGGGCCATATGTCCTTGAAGGGAATGAAAATGCTTTCTGGTTTGCAGTACTTACCGCCCCTTGACTATGTATGTTTTGATTCATGTGAGCATTGTCTTTATGGCAGACAGACTAGGAATACGCATAGGAAGTCTGGTAGGACACGCATGAGTAAGCCCCTAGCATTGGTACATTCGGATGTTTGTGGGCCCATGCCCTATGAGTAAGCCCCTAGCATTGGTACATTCGGATGTCTGTGAGCCCATGCCCTATCAGTCTATGGGTGGTGCATAGTATTTTGTGATGTTTATTGACAATTTTTGGCATAAAGTTTGGGCTTATCCCATTAAGCTTAAATATGATATCTTGGCTGTGTTTCAGAGATGGCTTGCATTGGTTGAGAATTAGACTAGGCATAGGTTGAAATGCATTAGGATTGAAAATGGGGGAGAATATGTGTCATGTGCCTTTGGGTAGCTATGCGATGAGAGAGGTATTAAGCGTCAGTTGACCGCCCCCTATACCCCATCCTAGAATGGTTTGGCTAAGCGAATGAATAGAACCATTCATGAGCGTGTACACAGTATGCTTAGCCATGCAGGCCTACCACATAGCTTTTGGGCTAAGACAGTCATTACATTTGTGCATATCATAAATAGATCACCTTCCAGTGGTTTGGATTTCCAGGTTGTTGCAGAGGAGGTTTGGATTGGGAAACCTCTGTCTTATGCGTATCTACATGTCTTTGGATGTGAGGCATATTGCCATGTGTCCAAGGACAAGCATAGTAAGTTGGATCCTAAAAGTGCCAAATGCATTTTCCTTGGCTATGGAGATGTAGGGGCGAGATTAGTTACCGCCTCTGGGATCCACAGGTGTGAAAAGTCATCCACAACCATGATGTAGTCTTCCATGAAGACAAGATGCATAGGCAGCCTGAGAAGGTGGTAAAGATATGAAGGGTTATATTCTAGAAGGAGCTATGTGCTCTTGCCCAACTAGTTGGACAGCCTGCAATAGCAGCAGATGCTTATGGCCAAGGTGTTGGACAGAATGTTGGGTAGGCAGTAGAGCTTGTATTGTGGTGTTCTACTAGAGATAGAGATGTCCACATGGCATATTTGAGCCCTCCATGCACTATGTCTTGATTACAGATGTAAGAGAGCCTCTCACCTATGATGAGGCTATGCGCAAGGGTGACAGTCACTCCTGAGGGCTTTGCAATCTGAGATAGACTCCTTGCATAAGAATATGACTTGGGATTTGGTTTCCTTGCCTGCTGGTAAGAAGGCTCTGCCATGCAAGTGGGTGTACAAGCTGAAAGTACCCCTGGACACCCCAAGTCGACATATAAGGCTAGATTGGTAGCGAAGGATTTTAAGCAAGAGCATGGTGTTGACTTTGATGAGGTATTCTCTCTTGTGGTTAAGATGACCACCCTGCGCTTAGTCTTGGCTTTGGTTGCACAACTTGGCTTGGACTTGTACTAGATGGATGTCAAGGCGGCTTTCTTACATGGAGACTTGCATGTTGAGATTTACATGGAGCAGCTTAAGGGCTTTGCAGAGCATGGCAAGGAGCACCTAGTGTGCAAGTTGAAGAAAAGTCTTTATGGCTTGAAGCAGACAGCTAGGGAATGGTACCATAAGTTCAATGCTTTTATGCAGTCACAGGGATACAGTTGTAGTGCTATGGATCCATGCTTGTACATGAAGAAAGACCGTGATGGATCTTTGCTTTTTTTGGTACTCTATGTGGATGAAATGCTATTAGTAGGAAAATCTCATGATGACTAGATGCTCTTAAGGCTTAGCTCAAGAAGAGCTTTGAGATGAAGGATTTGAGATAGGACTCTCACATACTTGGTATGCGCATTAGATGCGATCGGCATCAAGGACTCCTTTACTTGTCATAGAGGGAGTACATTCATAAAGTCCTTGAGCGCTTCCACATGTGGGACATGAAGCCTATTGGCTGTCCATTGCCTTCTTATGTGAAGGTATCACAGGTCGATTATCCACACTTATCCACAGACAGATGAGAAGAGGCCAAGATGGCTAAGATTTTCTATGCATCTGCAGTGGGTAGTCTATGTATTCCATGATAGCCACTCGTCCAGATATTGCTTTTGCAGTTGGTATTGTGGCATGCTATATGGATACACCTAGCAAGAAGCATTGGGATGCTGTGAAGGGTATCATGAGGTACTTGAAGGGCACTGCAGATATGTGCATATGCTATGGTAGCCAAGATACAGGAGTTGTGGGATACACTGACTCTAATTATACAAGACATGTAGACAGTAGGAAGTTCACTTCTGGCTATGTGTTCACTTATGTTGGAGATGCTATTTCATGGATGTCTAGGGTGCAGAAATGCACGACCCTTTCTACTACAGAGATCGAGTATGTTATAGCCACCATTGAGGCTTGCAAGGAGGCCATTTGGTTGGGTCGTTTGGTTCATGACCTTGGTATTGATGCTATCCCTACCCTGCATTCGGATTCTATGAGTGCTATATTCAGTTAGCCAAGAATCCGATCTTCCATGCGAAGATGAAACACATTGAGATGAGGTATCACTTCATACGTGGGGTCGTTGAGGAAAAGTCTGTTGACCTTGTCAAGATATCGATTGACCACAATCATGCAAATCTGCTCACCAAAAGCCTCTCTACGGAGCGCTTTGCCTTTCTCAAGAGATTGATGGGTGTGGGATGAGATGATGTATTTCCTCATCTTGTTGTACATGTGTACATGTTGTACTGTCTTTTCTTTTTCTTTTTCACTCCTCACTAGAGTAGATTCGCCTTTAAGTGGGAGGTTGTTGGGGGTAAAGGCGCCTCTACCTAGGCGCTTGTGTATTACTACACTGACAGTACCTGTGCTTGCACACTGCACGCGACGGGTGCCCGTCACCATCACTTTATTCTTTATTCTTTTAGTGACATATGAATAAAGGGAAGGCCAGTCACACATTGTGATTGTTGGAGTTTCTATTTTGTGTCTCTCTTTCTTGCTCTTTCTCTCCCGCCATAGCTCTTCCAAGCAAGCTTCGATCCTTCTTAACTTTCATCTTGCCACTATAAGATGCTACCAGGCACGTAAGGTTATTTGTTCTAGTAATGTAACAGTGACACTCTAAAAGTTTGATAGAAAGTGCTTTGGTTTACATTCACACATCCCTAATAGATAATTGATTTGTTCCAGTAATGTAACAATGACACACTAAAAGTTTGATAGAAAGTGTTGTGGTTTACATTTCCACATCCTTAGTATGTAATTGAAGTACAACAATGAAACCTTGATGGTACTAATGAAATAGTGTCCAAACAACTTTGGAATTTGAGTGTTTGAAGATATTCTTTAAGCATCCAATATCTTTGGGAATGGGCTTAGTGTCTCAATTGTAATTAGCTATGGCTCTTGTTATTGTTATATGCATGGGTGTAGGTTCACATCACTTGGAAGAGCTATTTGGCCAAAAATAACACAACCCTCATTGCTACATTTGATTGGATCAAATTTGATATATAGAATAATGATTGCTTTAATTTAATTTTTTCTTTGGAAATAATAGGAGGATAAGTTGGTACATGTTTTATTTCTTCATGTATATAAAGTTTATTTCATTCAATGTTGCCTTTGAATTGTTCAAGATGTCAATATGGTATGTATTAAATTCTTTTTGCCCCTTTTGGCTCGGGACAAAAAAAAAGAGGGTTTAGTGTCTCAATTTGTAGAATGTTCATAGAAAAAAAAAGAAAATTATAGAGCATTGTGTTTGTTCAAACATGAATTGACTTGTTCTCCCAATTTATGGTCTCATTTGATGGTAGGGAGGAAGGCTACTCTCATATTTGTGTTTGTGGAAAAGGAAGAACCATGGTCCATTATGTTATATATGTGACCATGATCCATTATGTTATATATGCTCTCCCAATTTATGGTCTCATTTGATGGTAGGGAGGAAGGTTACTCTCATATTTGTGTTTGTGGAAAAAGAAGAACCATGGTCCATTATGTTATATATGTGACCATTTGGATACGAGTGCATTCGAACATGATTGATTATACTTTGGGAGTTGATTTTGGGCCAACTTAAGTAATATTCATAGCAAGGATTGAAAATTTATATAATCACTTAAAACTTTATGTAAACAGGGTGTGTGATTATTGTGTTAACATGTTTACATTGGTAATTGTTTACTCTTGAGTGGGTAGAAGGAAACTTGTTAACTAGCCAAAAGCTTGCTTGGTTTTTTCATTTTTCTATTGGGCTTGTTTGGAACTTGTAAAGCTCGACATGTCAGGGGGCCCCAATCAAAAGCCAATGGGCCTCACAATCTATGAAAGTGTGGTCCAAGGGGACCAGTAGGGCTTCATTTGTGATTTGACTTCTAGGTAATCTCTCTCTCTCTCTCTCTCTCTCTCTCTCTCTCTCTCTCTCTCTCTCTCTCTCTCTCTCCCTTTGTGTTTTTTGTAGTGCTCTTAAATAGATTTGGCAGCTTGTTTAGTGATTGGATGTTAACACACACATATGGACTTCTTCACGCTACCAAGGAACTAGTCTTTAATGAAAGGTGCACCATCGAACTTTACGATATGACAAAAAGTGCACTCCCAATGTATATATCCACCTAATAGGTTTTTGGCAAATTGCCACTCTATCTCTAATGACTTCTTTTTGCAGCTAGGACTTAACTTTGCATTATGCTAGTTAGAGGAAGAAGCATCTGTTGCCCTTGAAAATTGGGGAATTAGTGCCCTCATATTCTTGGATACTATAATGCACATGGAGGTAACAAGTAAGTGATCAATGACAATTGATCTATAAAGTTACTAGCTACAACTTACAAGCAATGCTCATAATAGAACAAGACAAACAAATAGGTAATACATGAAACAATCCATGGAACAAACAAACAAATAAATAGACAAATGAATGATATAATAATCCATGGAACAATCAATAGTTTAAACCCTCAAATATTAACCATACAAATTAAGTGTGATTCAAAACAAAAGACATACACTCACATGTGTGTACTATTAGTATATCATTTCAACAACTATACACACAAACTACTCATTTTTGTAATAAAATAAAAATTTGTATCAAATTTTTTGTCTACTTTTAATGAAGACATACTGCATTTAATACGAAATAATTATGAAAAAGATAAGTAAACATGAAATAATGATCTAAACATTCATAGCTTATATACCTTAAGGATATGCATAGACATATAAGTAAACATGTGATAATACCCTAAAATTGGATAGCTTTTATACTATACGTACATGCATAGACACATACACATACATTATGTATGCATACTTACATTGTAATTTAGAGAAATAATTAATAAGTAATTTATGTATAAAACTTACAAGTAATAAGTATAATATTAAATCATATGTTTGAGCTAATGACATATAAATGCTAATGAACTAATTTTGTATAATTAGGGACAACATTTTCTGAATACCATCATAGGGCTTTCCCACAGTGAGAGTTTGAAAAGGGACATGAAAAGGATACAAAAGTTTCAAACACACAACACAAAGTTTGGAAGTGCCTTTTGACACTATTAAGGACAATAAGGATGCAATTCAATGGGGTATGTATGTGATAGTAGTGAGAGGGGAAAGCTAAAAAAAGTTTACGACCTCCTATTGTAGGTGATGAGGGTGAAACCATCTGGCTTGTTTCATAAGTTTTGCTATTTAAACTTTGGAAAAAAGCATGGAATTCCCTATTTTTGTGGGATTCATTTCCAAAATCACCATGGAAAGGGGATAATTTGAAGAAAATTGACACTTTTGGCCTCCCAAACTCATCATCGAAAAGCCTTCTAAAGAAGTGCCGTTTTAGCATCATTATTTGTAGTCCTCACATATAGAAAATCATTTCTTGTAATTCATATATTTCTCAAAATGATAGTTTGAAGTATATTGCAAAGTTTGAACTCATTCATCCTTCCTTGTCCACCAAATAACAATTGCTTCAAATAAGAGCACTTCAACAAAACTTGCTTTATCTAAAGTTTTTCTAAGCTTATTCCATAATACCTGAGTCTTTGAGCATTCCCAAATCGAATGTATTGTATCTTCCTCTTTCCCCTACACACAGGTGAGGGTGACAGGTGCAATGAAAGTGGCTGATGGGTATGTGCATTGTATGATTGTATGCACATGTGCACCATGTGTCATATGTTGTGCACTATGGTATGTGTACTTAGTGCACTAGTGGGAAACTCCGATGATACAACGGTGGGTTATATGTTAATCAATGACGGTGTCATTCAGCCATGACCCCTAAAGCTATGGGACAGAAACTTATAGTACTCCAAGGGCAAGGAAGTGACACCCTTAACTAATTGTTGGACATCAATAATTACACTGAATAATAGTTTGCAACCATGCAAGAAGAAAGCCATGGGACAGAAACTTATAGTACTCCAAGGGCAAGGAACCGACACCCTTAAATAGTTGTTGGACATCAACAATGACACTAAATAACAGCTTGCAACCATGCAATCAGAAATGGATAGCATTTGAAGAATATTGTTGAACACTAGAACCATAGGATCCTTAGAATATCCATTGTTGGATCTAACACATTGACACAAGTTTTATCATATTGATATGTTACAAGTAGGGATGCATATTGCTTAAACCCTCTTGATGGGAATGGGAAATATCCCTAGAAGTAAAGACCAAGCTAAAATCATGATAGTTACAAAAAAACTAGATAAATATTGAGCAGGGGATGAATCTAACAACTTCATTGAACTATTCAAGAAAGTTTATGAGGCCAAAGAATTCATCAAGTGAATCTATGATGAAAAGACTTACAAAATCATGGTAGGAAATTTGGGCCTCAACCGCTCCAACATAAACTACA
This sequence comes from Lygodium microphyllum, assembly GCF_053477565.2. Taxonomy (NCBI): domain Eukaryota; kingdom Viridiplantae; phylum Streptophyta; class Polypodiopsida; order Schizaeales; family Lygodiaceae; genus Lygodium; species Lygodium microphyllum. Next base: position 43,198,231 of record NC_141148.1, on the reverse strand, counting down.
TGCTTGATAAAGTAATTTGTATTGATGACTTGCACTAAGAGAGAGCCTCCCTCACCACTCTCTCTTTCTTTAATGCAAAGTAAAATCCCCCCCAGCCCTTGTCAAGTAGTTTAGATTAAAGCTCTTAACCAAGGTTAGATTAAAGCTCTTTCTCTAGCTCTCCTTATTGCGGCAGCTGGGTAGGTTTAAAAAGGACTCCCAAGAGATAATATCCAATACAAAGTTGCAGCTTTAATATTCTCTAGAGCAGATCTTCTTAGTCCTAAAGTAGATATGATGCATAGTGTCAATAATACTTTTATCTATTGCTAGGTTATTTTTTATTTTTTTAAAATAGATTTAAAAATGAATAATGAACAATGAGCATAAAAAAATGGACGAGGTTTACCATAGAAGGATTACTTGAATCAATATTTCCATTTATTGGAAGTCAATGTGCTTCCTTTCTTTTAGTTGTAATATGTTGCCCTTGTCTTATCTAGCAATGCTTTAAAAAATAGACTTCTTGAGGATGGATATGACTAATCTATTTTAAAAGTAAGCTTATAGTTACATACTTTTTACTTTCTAATGAGACATTGGTTGATGTTACAACAAAGTATAATCTAATGTGTGAGAAGGCACAAAACAAAAAAGGAGAGAATTATATTCCAAATGATTGTGAAGGAACAAACAAATGTGATTTTGGTGAGAAAATTTATGACATAGTATAATCTACCATGAGAAGCAAGAAACACAAGAAGAGGAGAGAACGATGATGCAAATGACTCTAAGTGAAAAAGTAAATAGATTTTAATGGTAAAATGTGATAGTAAGATGTTTAACCATTCAAAAAGAAAGAATAATCAACCAAAAAGAGACCCCTTACATGAGTTAAGGACTTATTCTTTTAATGGATGACCTCTTAAATGACCCTGCCCACATGACAAACCATGTTCCTCCTCCCTCCAAATAAAAGAAGTGTGTTGGTGGGGGGGCACCAAGCCCTCTTGTCAACATTCAAAGTGTACTTATTGTTTAATGTGGGTGGGGAGGGGGGTCTACCCCCACCCCATCCCAAGGTGATTGGGATGGGCAAGTGTGTCCATGCCCCTTGTTTTGGTTTTCAAGGGGCAATGCCTATGGAACCATAATAGCCATGGTCAGGGGGCCATAAAGCCTCACCCTCCACATCAAATTTGTATTTATTGTTGGGGGCCAGTAGAGAGGAGGGTCAACCTCCACCAAAACCAAGGTGATTAGGATGAGCAGGGGTGCCTATGCTCTCATCGTGACCTTTTGTGTGTGTGTGTAGATAGTCTAAGGGACAAAGCCCCTTGTCAATGCCACATTTTGGTTTTGTAGCCTGAGGGGGGGGGGGGGGGGGGGTTTCTATACCCTCTTGTGAGACCTTCTGTGCACACACAAATTGTCCAAGGGGGGCATGGACACCCAAACACCATGGGGTGGGATTGGTCCTCCACTCTTGCTATACAAACCCCCATCCATACTCAACCCACATGAAATAAGATTTTTAAAATATGTTGGTTTTTTTTTTTGGGGGGGGGGGGGGGGAGGGAGCACAAAACCCCCCACCCACATTAAAATTGTATCGGTATTAGTATTGTGTAGGGAGGGGGGTCAACCCCTTGCCCATGCCAAACAATGTAGGGGGGCCATAAAGGCCCACTCCTTGGCCCACATAAAATAATATTTTTAAAAATATGTTGGTGGGGTGTGGCACAAAGCACCCCCAACCACAAACAAGGTTTATGTCATTATTTTTTAGGGTGTCCACAACCCCCCATGATTGCTCCCTACCCATATTCCAAACAACATGGGGTGGGGTAGGAGTTAAAATCCACCCTATGCTAAGGTCAAAATGATGTCCATTGGGGGAGGGGGCACAAAGGCCCCACACCCAAATAAAAAGTGTAATTAGTATTGTGTTCAGTTGGGAGGGGGTCAACAACCCCTAATCCACTCCATCCCAAGGTAATCATGGTGGGTAGGGGTGTTTGTGCCCCTTGACCATCTCCACATGCACAAATGGTTCCCGGGGGGGGGGGGGGGGGGGGGGGGAGCAAAGCCCCTCATCCATGCCAAACATTGTGGGGTGGGGTAGGGCTTGCCCCCTTCCCTCTCTTCCCAAATAAAATAACTATAATGGTGGGGGGGCCACAAAGACACCCCGCACCTCCTAGAAATAAAATAAAATAATGTTTGTGACAGGGTCTCGAAGTCCTCAAAATAAAATGTTTAAGATGTAGTAGTATGGGGCACACATCCCCCAAATTAAATTTTTTAAAAGGCTTCACTAGCCTTCCCTCATTTAAATTCCTTGATGATCATCAAAAGGCACCCATGAGACCAATTCAATAAATTTGGCTCTCATTCATCTACCATTTTAGAAAATACTATTTTCAAGTGATCCCAAGAATTTATAAATTGAAAATTTCATTTTGAAATTGATCCAAGGCTAACATAATTGAATACACAATTTTTAAAATCAAGCGAAGTCATTTTTTAGATTGGAGGAGAAAAAATCTTATTCAGATTGGTATCTATTATAGATACAATGTAGAAATTGAGCATGAAGAGAGGGACATGAGTTGGCATCTTAGTGGCACAATTTTGAGATTTAGTCTAAGGAGAGATTGTCCGACCTCTTCTTAGGCTAAATTTAGCTTGAGGAAAAAGGATTTATGGACCTTTTGGATGCTAAATTTAAAAACTACCACCTAACTAAGGAGGGGAGTTGTAAGCTAAATCACAATAAGCCTAAGAAGAGTAAGTAGAGACTTAAGCTCAAAATTAAGTCTATGGAGGGAATTTAAAGAGTAAATTGTTAAAAATGCACTTAAGGAGTAGAAGGCCAAAGTTCATGAATGCTCAATTTCAAAATTGAGCCTTAGGAGAGAGAGGTTAGAGACTTTTATAAGCTCCAATTCGAAATTAAGCCAGAGGAGAAAGAAGTTACCTCAATCTTTGAGAGGCTCAATTTCGAAATTGAGCTTGAGCCAATAATGAAAGGCTCAAATTTAAAATTGAGCACAAGCCTCTTCAAAGATCAATTTTTGTATTCTCTTATCTCAAAAATATGTTTCATGGATGTTAATAACTCTCTCTTTTCCTTAAACTTTAGTTCAATGGTTGCTTATATGGGTGCCTCTACTCCACCCAAGATCACAAAGTTCCTTTCCCACAATGACTTCTTTGAAGTATGTAGCAAGTGTCATTAGCTAGACCAAAAAGACTATACCTTTATTGGTGATCCAACCGTCGAGGTCCTATTAATATAACTTGGGTTTGCCCTTGGGTTTCAACTCATTCACTCTTTGAGATTCCATATGAGCATGAAAGTAATGAAGGGTGTTATGATAAAGAATAATAAAGGGAGAAGCCACATTACTCTAAGCAACAATTGGAGGTGCAAGACATCATGGAGTTTTATGTACTAGCATGACAACATTGTCCAAGGTGTATTCTACTATGGTAAAACAGGCAAGTAATATGATGAGTTAACACAAGAAGGGAAGCTACAATTTGAAAGTACCAAAAGGAGGTGCAAGATATAGTGTAGCATATAGGTGTTCCATGCCCATGAATGTGGAGGAGCAAGCGGACATGGCAAATGTCGTGCCATCCAATCCATTTGAGATTTTGAGCTTGCTTGAACCTTGTGGAGGAGCACATGGAGTGCATCCCAAGTAGCTTCACCAATGGAAGAAGGCCTTAGTATACGTCTTCTCGAGAAGCATGTAGTTCACTCCTATGATTGAAGAATGAAACACCATCGCAATTAGTGTGCAAGGAGGCACGGGGCCATCTCTCTTGGTGGATTATTGTGTTGACTGATATAAACTTGGAGTAGTGACACTAAGCTCTTTAAGCTACGTGATTTTGTATACTTTGATGTTTATCATGTCTCTAAAGAATCAAATGATATAGAACAAGAATTATGGGAAAGATTCAAATTAGAGATGCATGCCTTGATTTTAGAATTGAGCCTCAAGGCTCACACTTTTCTTAGGGTGTTTTCCAATTGATGTGTTTGGTGATGCCCAAATGGCACCGAAGGCCTTCAAAGGACACATCACATCATTGTACAAATGGCATTGAAGGCCTTCACATGACACATAAAATCATCGTACAACTATGTTGTTCATTTTGAGAAACTAATGCAACATGCACTTGTGAGGAGGAGGAGTTGTCTACCAACCATTCCTTTTTGTGACGAGCTTGTTCCTTTTTGCAACACTGCATCACACACAGTGAGAGGGCGCTCTTATTTTATGATGGATAAGTGTATATATAAAAAACTAGTGGGTAGCAAAGAATTCATTTTTTTTTATGTAGCTTACCTTGCCAACTTAGTTTGTCAATGCAAATCATACGAGTGTGAGTTAGAGGGAAAAAAGCTATAAAGTTAAATTATGTGATTATTCAACTTATCTTCCTCTAGTTGATATTTTATAATAAGTTAGTTTTGTCCTGGGGAGTCCACTATAAGAAATCATCTATATAACATGTGTTCAAAGAATATTAATAAATATCCTTTCTTTACATGGTATAAGGCCTTGAAATGACCCCTTTTACTTTACTAAACTTATAATTTTTTTAAATTATAATTGAAAAAATCTTTTGTAAATATAATCCTATAAATTTTACTAAATATAATACCCTTTCTTTTGAACTCACATGGTATCTTACATTTTCTATATGGTGGACCCCTGAGAGTTTTGTGTATTTATTAACATAGGAAGATTCACTTATATCTACACCAAATCATTTGTTTTCACCTTGCAAGAAGATTAACGATGTTGAACTAATTATAGAAAAATTTATGAACATCTTCATATTTTTAAAGTCTTTGCGCTTATTTTGGATGATAATTTTGTATTATTTGTAAGGAATTGGATATGTTGTTCAAATCATTTCAATAAGTATTATGGTTGCTATGCTATAGAATATAGTAGAACTAGTTTTCTTCTCAACACTCATTTACGACATGATTTATGGTGTGGAAGAATATGTTTCTTGACAAACCTTCCCATATATTGCTTTTTGAGTATAGTAATAGGTTGGGAAGGATCTAAATGAGTAGGGCTAGAATGGTGCCAGCTACCTATCCACAACATTCACACAAATAGGGATCCTGTTTGCTCTCGTAGACCAACTTTAATAGGAGGTGCTAGCTACTACCCAACACTGACATAGAGAGGGTATTTATTTTCTCTCTTGGATCAACTTCAAAAGGAGGCTGGAAAATAGTTACAAGCATCGAGAAATCTCATTCCTCCTTTACATAGTTCCAATTGGCATAGGGGCTAGATTTAGAAAGTTCCCAAGAGCTTGTGATGCATGTAGAGAGCCAAAGAATACATAGAGGCTCAAGATCTTGAGAACTTTCAATAAAACTTTCAAGTTAACTTGGTGAAAGGATGAAGAAAAGAGTTTTGTGATGTTTGGAGAATGAGCCACAACCTTTCACTTGAAAGATTGTATGTCAAACAACCAAGCTTTCTATTCATGAAGAGGGTTTACCCAAGGCATTCTATGCCATGTGACTAAAGAGAATGGTGCCAAAATCTTGGGTTTGAGTCAAATTTCTTAACACATATCCCTTGTTTGTACTAGATATTAGATCACTGACTTGCAGCCTATTGTTAAGGGGAAGGAGGATGGTGAAGAGGACATGGAAAATAGGGAGAGGCCCATTGTTGAGGAGAATCATGTATGCCACATTAGGGAGCATACTTGAATTGGGATTATCTTAAATGTATTGGGTTCATTTTTTGTGATTTGAAAAATAGAGCCTCCACCTATCCCTTTATATTGGCTTGTTCCATATGAAGCCATAAGGCTTGCCTCTTCTTTTGCTTCACGATTGATTCCTTCCTTTGACAATGTCTCTTATATAGAGACAATGGGTAGGTTCCTAGTTTCTCTCAACTCTCTAGTGAGAGTATGATGATTATGCCTCAATACATGGATGAATGCCTTGGTATACATCTTCTCCAAAGCATATAGTTCACTCCTACAATTGAGAAATGACAAATCATCATAGCTAGTGTGGAAGCAAGTGGGGGACCATCCCTCTTGGTGGATTATTGTGTTGGCTAATATCGACTTGGAGTAGTGCCACCAGGCTCTTTGAGCTGCATGATTTTGTGTACTTTGTTGTTTACCATGTCTCTAAAGAATCATCTGATACAGAACAAGAATTGGTGGGAAAGATTCAAAATTCAAATTTTTGGACCATGGATGATGGGACAGGAGCTTGGAGATGCATGCCTTGATTTTAGAATCGAGCCTCAAGGCTCACACTTTCCTTAGGGTGTTTTCCCACTAGGTGTTTGGTGATGCCCAAATGGCATTGAATATCAAATCATCATATCCTATAATTTGGGGGAGGGTCATGCATTTTGGAAAACTTTTTCCAACGGTGTCATTCATTTTGATAACTATTGCAACCTACACTTGCAGGGAGGAGGAGTCACCTACCAACCGTTCCTTTTTGTGAGGAGCTTGTTCCCTTTCACAACACTGTGTCACACAAAGTGAGAAGGTTCTCTTATCTATGATGGATAATTGGAGATATAAAAAACTAATGGATAGCAAAGAATGCATTTTTTGTTACATAGTTTACCTTGCCAACTTACTTTGCACAAATCATATGAGTGTAAGTTAGAGGGAAAAATGCTATAAAGGTAAATTATGTGATTATTCAAATTACCTTCCTATAGTTGATATTTTATAATAATTTAGTATTGTGTATTTATTAACATAGAAAGATTCACTTATATCTACACCAACTCATTTGTTTTCATCTTATAGTTCTAATGATGTTACAGTTATTATAGAAAAAATTATGAAAATTGGCATAGGAGCTAGGTTTGGAAAGTTCCCAAGAGCTTGTGATGCATGTAGAGAGCCAAAAAATACATAGAGACTTAAGCTCTTCGAAACTTTCAATAAAAATTTCAATTCAACTTGGTGAAAAGATCAAGAAGAGAGTTTTGTGATCTCTTGAGAATGAGCCATCACCTTTCACTTCAAAGATTGTATATCAACATTGAACATAGACTTGAACAACCAAGCTTCCTATTCATGAAGAGGGTTAACCCAAGGAGCTCTATGCCATGTGACTAATGTACCATATACTAGATCACTTGATTTGCGGCCTATTGTTGAGGGGGAAGGAGGATGGTGAAGAGGACACAGAAAATAGGGAGAAGCCCATTGTTGAGGAGAATCATGTATGAGACATTGGGGAGCATGTTCGAATTGGGATTATGCCAAATGTATTGGGTTCATTTTTTGTGATTTGAAAAGTAGAGCCTCCACCTATCCCTTTATATTGGCTTGTTCCATATGAAGCCACAAGGCTTGCCTCTTCCTTTGCTTCATGGTTGATTCATTCCTCTCACTGTGTCTCTTATATAGAGACAATGGGTAGATTCCTAGTTTCTCTCAACTCTATAGGGAAAGCATGACCATTGCACCTCAAAACATGGATGAACAAGGAGGACCATTAGGAAGGGAGGGCAATAGAAAATTTGAGAATGAATTGAGGATAGCAACCATAGATTTAAAACATGAATGCAAATAATAAAGGGCGGTATGTTCAATGGTTGACACCTTTATTGAGCCAAGCCATTAGTTTTGCAATGCCTCTTATCTTTTTTCCTATGTTAATGTAGTGTACATAGATGATGTTGAGAGGCATGTGAGGGTCTGATGCCAATTCATAGATGTAGACAAAAGAAAAGAAGGGGAGCTATTGCTTGCTCTTAATTGTACCAATGTTTATGTATAATTTGATTGCACTTTCATGTATTGTGTAATGGTGTTTAGAGGTGCTTCATGACTGATATCCTTTCTTTTCTAATCTTGACTCTCCCCCACTACTCCCTACATTGACACTTTCTCTTCTATTTTTACTCATCTCTCCACACTTCCTCTAATCTATCATTTCTTCTCTGATCTCTATGTATCCCCTCTATGTGCTACCTTTCTCAACTATTTGGTATCTCTCTACTTTTTTGGTTCCCTCCCCATGCAGACTCTTTAACTTTATCTTTATCTATTTATCCTTCAACTACTAGCTCCCTTGATACATTCTCTTTCCTTTTTGCTATCTCTATAATCCCTATGTTCTCTCTTCTTTGGTCTTTTCTCTAGGTCCTATCTTTGAGTAAAATCTCTAGATCTCTCCCCTATCTCTATTTATCCTCACCCTATCTTTACCATCTATACCTTTCTCTTCATGTTTCTCTTTGCTAACTCTTTATCTTTATTGATATGTACCTTTATCTTCCAACTACTACTATATTTATTGACCTCTTCTCTTTCCTCCCTACTATTTCTACACCCCCTACTATCTTTGGGTACAATCTCTTTATTTCTCCCTACTCACTATTTATCCTCACCTCTCCTTACCATCCTTCCTTTTCTCAAAACACGTTCCTTTACTCTATCTCTCTCAACTTGTACTATCTCTTGCTATCTCCCTTTAACTCTCTACTATCTTGCTTACCTCTCCTCACCATCTCTCTTTATTTTGGTTGCCTCCAGATGCACTCTCTTTATCTCTCCTTGTTACTATCTGCATTTATCTCTTCTTGGTTTGTCCTTTTCCTTCCCATTCTCCTCCTCTTTCAACTCTTTAATGTCAATTATTATAATCATTATGCCATTGTTAACACTTTAGACCCTCAAAACTAATCCTTAATCTTTGATAACCTTTACTTTAATGTCTATAAACTTTTCTCCATCTCTCCACTTAATCTTAACTACAATATTTTATGTTTAGTTGATTGTATGCTTTGCTTGGTGTAATGTCCCCATTACTTAGTTTATTTTAATAAAAAATGTGCATATACATTCCAAAAGTTGATTTATGTTGAAAACAAAATGGTAAAGATCGCACATTTTTAAAACTAGCTCTAACTATGAAGATAATTGATAAGGTATTGTATGCCAGTTCATGGAAGGAAGGCTTGGGAAACCCTCCCAAGACAGGCTTATTAAAACTGTGTTTGTAGTATAGAACAACAATAAAAAGAACTAACCTAGTGGATAGTCACTTGGCAGTTAAGTGCACTTGGGTGATGACACTACTGGGATGGGTGACCTCTCGGAAAGCTTTTCCTACAAGCTAGTGGAAGCTTCTCACGTGCAGCCAATGGTGCCAACGAAGCCTTCATAGTCCGTTGCCAAGTATGCCAAGGTCAAGTGCCAAGGTCTATGCCTTTGTCGCCACCTTGGTCATGAGCATTGGAGTGAGCCCGACCGATGACGCGATACGCGGTGCTTGCCGTATCTTTATCTCCATGCTACGTTCCAAAAACGGAGCCCCTCTCTAACATATTTGATGATGTCATAAAAAATGCTAAAGTAAGCATTCTCTCTTTACCCCCCTTGGGATTACTATATAAACAGGGACATAGTGTCACGTTAGAACAAAAACCCATGCAGACGTCTCTCTGTTGTTGACACGACAAAACTCTGCTACAATCAGTCGAGCCTCTCTCTCTCTCCACACCTACATGGAAGCGCTGTTCAAATCCATCAAGTTTCTTCCGTGGCTCCCAAGAGATGTCAATATGTTGAGGGAGGTCATGCTTGGAGATCTCCCCAACACGAGGAAGTAATCACTACTAAGGGAACTCAACATGAAGCTAAAAGCGGAAGTTACACATGAATCCATTCAACCCGAAGGACCGGTTATTCCACAACAAACTAAGGTTGCAGTCATGCCCCGCAATTACGATGGATGGCCAAACAGAGATTATCAGGTTTAGTACATAAGAAAATGATTACTTTTAAGCTATTAAATCTACAACTTTCTAATTTTTCTATTTTATGTTATTGCTTTTTTGCATCTTACGATAAAATGAGGGATAAGTTAATAATGTTAGAAAAGCCCATATGATAAGTCTATTACATAGATTACGATTAGTTAGAACGTACTTAAATTTACAAAAACATGTTAGTATTATCAATTGCTTTTTAGGAAAGAACACGGGAATTGATGAGGGGGATAGATTCTATGCATCACATACATTGACAAGTGTGTTAAAAATGTTTTATGGTTATGATTGCTTTTGGATTTGTGAATGATGGATTACATCTCTTATGATTCCATGCTTATAATAGCTAGATGAGTTGTGGATTGTGGTGGTTTGGGATGTTGGGATCCCCAACTCAATGCTCCCTAACACTCTGTGGAGTGTGGAAAAACTCACATGCAGGTGGGGGTCCTATGCTCTTGAGGGAGGTAGGTGTTTTTGGTTTTTATCACTCGAGCACTTGAGAGGGTAAAGGGTCGAGTGATAAGTGCCCCTGCTATGTAGGACGGCTCCTGAGGCTTAGGGAAGCTTAGAGGGACTCTGAGCCAGTAAATTTCATGTTGATTGTGACAAAGTGCAATCACATACAACCCAATCTCGAGGGATTGGAATGCTCTATCCTAGGCTGGATAATGTCTTTTTGCAGAAAGACCGTTTTGTACCACTCTGCGTAGTGATGGTTTTGCTTGTTATTATGAAATAAAGTATTCGATTTTTGAATTGTTTGTTATGTGCTAAAGATTGAGTTTAATGAACCCAATTTAACTAAGTAATAAAAGGAAGCTATTTTTTATATGTTCAACAACGTGGTAGTATGCAATGTTGATTTGAAAACTAAAACAAACCCATTCGAGGAAAGTGGGAGGCTTCGATCCTGACGATCGAATGCCTATGGCTAGGTGGACCCGATAAGTCGGATAGAGCTGATTAAATCATGCCCCTCCCAATATCGGTAGGATTAGTTACCAGGTTTAACATTGTTTTAAGGGGCCGGAGCTGAGATTCTACCTTATGGGTAAGGGGATTGAGTTACACTCTCCCCCATCTCTCACTCTCTTTGAACCAAGTGCAGTGTTAACCTCACTCCTGCCTTTGATTGATTACAAAGTGGTCTTTCTTAGGTGGGCATTAGATTATTGTTAGGGGTGACTTGTCCACACTTCCCTTGTGAAGTAGAATTGAGATTCCCATGTTCAACTTAGTCCTAGGTTTCCCATGGGGAGACTGGATGGTGCTGTGCATGGATATGAATTTCAGTCGACTACTAAGAGGGCTTCTCCGGGTCTGTTAGAGGAGGCACCTCACACTTGGTGTTCTATTTTATAGACTCACAAGGGCACATGTGAAGCCCAATGTAAGCCATGACATATTTTTATTTCAAATGTTTGGAATTGCTAATAAAGAGAGTATTCTTGATAAAATTACCCTTGAACAAAGAAGATGGGTAGAAAATGAGTATGAAATAGAAAGAAGGCAAAACCACCATAAGAATGCCCCATCATACAAATCACATCCTTCTTGCTAGATCTTTTTGTTTGCAAGATAAACATATCTAATTATATGTTTTTTAGTTTGATCAAAGCTTGCAAGTGTTTGACCATTGAAATAAGAGGTTTGTTAAATTCTAGGATAAGTACAATATTTCAATTTCCAAAGAAGAATCATGTTTAAGAGAGTTGTAATTGACATGTTCTAAATTTGAAAAAAAAAAAGTTCATAGAAAAAACATAGGATAAACTTAGGGATTAATTATATAAGTATCTTTCCATAGCCAATCTAGCTCATGAAGAGGACTTTTTCATTGTGCTTTATGAGGCCATATGGGAGGAAAAGAATATGATGGCTAGTATCACAATGGACAAGCTTTATGCAATTTGTAGTGCAAACGTATAATTGGAAAGGTCATTATTTGTGAATAATATGCTCTTGATATTGGAATGCATGAAGGTGAAGGACCCTTCCATGTCTCATATGGCTGACCCCAAGGATTTTGAGTGTACATGCGCCAGGAGGTATACTAATACCACCTTCTTAGGGAGTCTTTGTCATTTATTTTATCATTGCAAGTGGATGGTACTATTTTTCCATATGGGTTTGATCCATTTTTCGAAGTACAGGGCACCTCCATGTGTCGAAGGCATTCTCACATTTTCTTATGGACATAAAGAATGATGGAGACGCACACAAGATACCCGAGTTAACCAAATCTAGTAGATATTAAGTCTATAGGTTGATTTTTATTTTTAAGTTCCATGGTTAATGTTTTCAATGTTTGGTGCATGCACATCTATTTTGAGTGGTTGTTTGATTATTGTAGATGGTTGCAAGGCCTCTTGACAAATGGAGCTATTTCAATCCTTCCTCCTCTCTTAAAGGAGTGGCTTGATCTCTGTGTAGTGATATTTGCATGTTTTCCAAGTCAATCATAGAGTAGGGACTAACATCATGGGGGTTTCAAGAGTGCTTGTGGTGGTTGGAGTAACCTCTAAAAGTGATATACCCAAGCGAGAGATTGAGCTTTGGAAAGTGAGTTTGAGTCCATGGAATGTCCCCTATTGTGTTGAATGGTGGTCTTGTGGTTATGCATTAATGAATATACTTTTTATTTATTGAAGGATTCAAATCAGAGATAGGTCAACAAAATATGCCATAGGACACAACAAGGTCATCGCACCTAGAAAAGGCTCCCAATGCACCAACGGTGCATAGTATAAAGGACCTTAGAAAAGATGAATGTTTACAAAAGCAAGATATTGTAAAAGCTAAATGTGAGGTGGCTATTTTCCAACAATAATAACAATTGTTCCAAAAAAAGGAAACACACCTAATATTGAAATAGTAAATACATAGCTAGTGCACAACATTACATTGGAGGTAGTGAAATATGCGAGGAAATATACAAATTGTGGTTTTTTGCATTGTTTACAATTTGCAATGTGATGTGTGGTTGGAAATGAAACATACATCATAAGCTTGGACAAAGAAGTGACAAAGGCAAAGAGGGGGGCAACATTAGTCCAACTAAGAAGAAATTTTGTGTTAAGTCACAATTACTTTTTGTAAATAATGCAAGAAAAATCAAATGCCAAAAAGAGACATCCATAAGGGACACAATGAGCCAACAATGCAAAGAAATGTTTTTCTTTTAGGCAAATTTTCACTTTTTAGGCTAAAAATATGGATCCCCTAACAAATCAGGCAATAAATAGGATCGTCTTTGAGCCCCCAGAATCATAATGATAGCCTAATATTGAAAATTTTGGCACAAAAATTGATTATGATCACCTAAAATGGTGATTTTTGTAGATGAAAAATATGGACATCAGTAGACATCCATAAAAATATGTAGCAATATTTGATACTGTACCCCTCAAGTTGAGGATCTTGTTGCCAAATAATGAACAAATCTTGAAGAGAGGTCTTTGGAAAAAAATCATTGGTGTAGACTCCATTACATGCCCTTTTCCTCACGTCCTTGACATCCATGCCATATGAAGAGTCCGCTAAGCATTCGACAAAGTGGAAAACATATATTGTTAGGTTTCCTTAGATATAATAAACTTCTTTAAAAAACATCACTTTAATAAGCTCGATAACTAGTCATGTATCTAAAAGAAAATTGTTTTTATGGAAGGCTTTCAATATCAGATTGTTATTAATGCCTCGTTGGTTAATCTATGTGCATGAAAAAGCTACATAACATATTCAAGAAGTGCAAGATGATTTGGAAAAGGATGTTTTAGAGGGAGACAAGGGCCCTACCTGCAATGTCAAGAGATTTGTTGTGTCTCACCTAAAATCACTAGGGTCATGGCAAGAAGAGATTATAGACAAGAGACGATAAATATTACAAAAGATGAAGGCAATAAGTTCTTGATTTGTCAGCTACCTCCCTAGGTATGTCTCTTTCTCAATAGACATTGTTCGACACCATCAACAAGTCCAAGTTGATATTCATCAACAACCCCTTGGGTGAGGTGAGCTTTCATATTCACCAAATGGGGATGTAAGTATGGGCTTCCTTTTGTATCTCTCAATCAAGTGTAAGACAAAGGGTGCGGTGAGTGATCAATCCTTGCTCTTTAAATCCACATGAGAGGTGAGATGTGTGAATGGAGCATTGCACACACAGGTTGGTGGGCCTCTCAATGCACACAATATGATATGTTCTTGTGCACAACACTATAAGGCTCCTTGGCCTTTCTTCTTGCACTGTATGCTGACATAGGGTGGGATACACTAATGCACTATCAATTGCGCACAAGGTATGCAATCTTTGCACAAGTGACAATGAGGATTACATCAATGAGTGTTAGGAATTAGGTTGCCCTTTTGTATCATCAACCGAGTGTGAGACATGGGGAGGTGAAGCACGAATGATTTTCCCTTTCATCAACTGAGAGGTGAGGTTTGAGGAACGTTATGACACTTGCACAACAGGTACGTTTTTGTTTCCTATGCACACATAGGATGGGCCTCTACCATCATCACATGACACATCACTCTACTCTATGCACTGCCCTACAAGGTTCCCTGGCCTATCTTCTCACACCTATGCTAGATGGATTGGGACACACTGATGCACTATCAACTATGCATGTTGGCATACTTCCTTTGTATCATTTCCCTTGTCGATTTCTCAACCACGTGCGAGATATGGTTTCTTCTTCCTTTCCCTTTGAGTGATGTGAGTCATGGGGCAAACGATTGATCTATCATTCTTATATGAGTGCATATGAGCTAAGTGTGATATTCCTTGTCACCGACAACTTAACCAATTATTCATAAACATCGCTACCTCTCTAGATGCTGCTGCATGGTCCCTACCATGCTGGATGGTCCTTGCCATCGCTACCTCCCTAGGTGTTGTTACATGGTTCCTACCATGCTAGATGCATGTTGTAGAGAGCCATTGTACCTCATATATATGACTTTGCTGCACAATGCATTGACCGATCTAGATCGACCAATTGAATGGGCCAAGTGTTTCTAACTCTACCTATTGCATTTATTTATATATATGCCATGTCTTAAATATGGAGATGCAAGGGCATGGACCATGGTCAAGCTAGGTCCCTGCCAATTAGACAATGTGATCTATCCAAATTTTAAGTATAGGGATACATCCTTGTGCATCTTATTTACATATATTCATGAACACACTACTATTTGAGCCTTAAATGATATCATGTTTTATATATACCTTGTCAAGATTCCTTCTCATCCACCCATCCTATTCTAGCCCATACCTAGGGTCTTTGCATGTCCCTTTAGCCCTTTTGTTAACCCTCAAACGAATAAGGTGGAAAAGCTGGAAAATCTAAAGCAGAAGACAAGGCAAAGGCAAAAGTGAAACAGAAGACGAAGGTGCGCCAATAAGAATTTGGAAATACAAGAAGTGTAGAAAAGTCCTAAATCAAGGAAAAAGGCGCATGAGAAAAAGCGTGAGTCTATACTGTTGTAAAAAAGCACAAGGCGCACCATGGTTCATTTTAAGAGTGCCGGGCTCTCACCCGTGCAATTTGTAAATGTAGACAGGCAATGGAAAGGAAGCTAGGAAGATAGGAGAATAATGGGAAAAATGGCCTAGCACCGGCCATGTAAAAAAGGGGTTAAGGGGATGATTGCCCAAAAGGGATTTAGGGTTTTGTATATAAAGTTGAAAAGTGAATGAGAAGCTCATTCTTATGTGTGGCCAAAAGTGGCTCTCTTCTTCTTCTTCTTCTTGCTAGCTTGAGCTTGTGCTTGAGATAGGGAATGTGAGAGTGTGAGGGAGTGAGTGTGTGAGGGTGAGGGATCGGGGAGGAGAAGCTCTCCATCTTCTCCTCTCTTCTTCTCTTCTCTTTTCTTCTCTTGTTTTGCTCACGGAAATGGAGCTTGAGGATGGAGCTTGCTTGAAGCTTGCACGTGGATCGTGGAGCTACCGGAGTGCACAGGAGAGGAGGTAACTCGACTGGGCATGGAGGTAAGCTCACTACACCCGTAGATATGGATGGCGTGTCGACTATGTGAGAGGTAGCCATTAGTGCTCGGCTTGGAACGCTTAAAGCAATAAATGATCAGTGGGTCTTGGCGGCTGAACGAAAGCTCCCACATTTTGGTTCCGTTGTCGGGACCAACGGATTCAAGCCTTGTAGCCATTCACCTGTGGACAAGGTGTCGCAACCAACATCCTTGACAACTCCAACACTTCCAAAGCACCTAAAGCCTATGCTTGAGGAGCTAAATAGAGGGGAATTAGTTGAAGAGCTAGACTCTCCAAAAAGAGAGGCAGTTGTACCCTCAGAACCTAGCAAGGCTGTTCAGCAGGCCGCAGTTATGTCCCATGAGGACACACTAGAGAAAGAGAATGCTAAGGCCCAACTAAGCACATCAACGACTGACTTAGTTCACGGTCTCGAGACTTCCAGGGATACACCTCGATTGCCTAAGAAAGAGAAGAGAAAACAACGAAAACAACAACAGCAATTATAAGCGGTTGTAAAACCCAAGAAGATTGAGATCAAGAGTGCCGAAGAGCTAAGGAATAAAGCATCGAGTCCACCCACGAACGAACCCATTGCCATATCTCCTAACAGTGATGAAATCTCAAACACATCCATGTGCTCTGAAAAATCAAGGCAACCATTACCATAAATGGGTGCTTGCAACACTCAATCCACCGACAACAAAACTTACATTGACCAATCAAGAGTGGATACAACACTATCACAATAGGGTGACAAATCTATACCAGTCACATCCAAGGAGAACCATGATGCAATAACAACAAAGCCTCAGGAGACACATGGAAACCTCAAGAGCATAAGCAATCCTAGTGTTGACCAATCTTGCTCATCTAGGCCTGAGCCCCCAGCTATGCTAAAGCCTAGGGAAACTCCCAAGCAAGCCCTCATTGAACATAGAAGTGTCGCAGAATGCTTAACTGAGTTGGATGCTAAACTCAAAGTATTCGCACGTGTCTATGTCCTTGCGGACATGGGTGCATTCCCTAAGAAGCAACTTGGGGAATACTTGCCATTTTCCCTATCCTGGGAAGAGCAAGAACATCTTGACGAGCACTATGATAGGCTCCTGCGTGAACGCATGCGACTCATCTCTGACGAGGAAGCCAACGAACTACGCTTAACTGTGACATTCATTGATGTGCTCTGCCAACCAAATCTCTTAGAGATAGAGCAACTAAAGTGACAATCAGAGAGTCGAAGTCAATTTAAAAAATGTGGGTTTGAAAACCGCGTTACAATGGCTGAACTAGGAGCCTAGATTATGACAGTCTTAGAGGAGCGATTGGCCAAATGGCGGTCTCAAAGAGACCCAACCTATGTGGTGCCAACTTCCTTTTGAGTGCTAACTGCCATTCGGGGTATGGACTTAGCTGGAACTAGCTGTGAGGACTCTCTAGCTGATAAGGTTCTTACTGAGGAGGAGTTACATGTTGCCAGTAGACTCGGACAAGGTACCATGCTACTCGATGTTGCAAAATATCTATCATTATTATTGAGTAAGCTACCACGAGTACTAGATGTGTGTGCCACACTCCAATACAATCCTAAGTTCTACAATTGATTTTTATCCTCGCGAAGTGACATGGATTCGTAAATATGTACATAAATAAACAATGAGTTTTGTGTCCCTGTATAGATAATATCAACACACACAAGCAATGATAGTCAAGAGTAGGGAGAAGAGTTGGGTTTGATAGGCTAAGCTCCTCACGTCCTTCTCTCACCACATGTCCAGAACTCGTGTGACCATTCCTACCTCTAGGTGGAGAGCATGCAACCCTCATTACCGCTATAGGAAGCCCTGACCAACATCTTTGAGAGTGTAGACGGGGCGTTGTCCCCTTCTATACTTCTTTTTCCTTTTCGGTCTATCCTTCCGGGGACGAGCCCTGCTCCACTCCATCACAACCAGTCCGACAACTTAGCACAAGTCAAGATCTGCTAATGGCTAGAATAGCCCCGCAGTTGAAGCAGGACGAATATCATCATGGGGGTCATCCCTCTATAACAAGCACTGCATGCCTCACCTCAACGCACCCCTCGTCATATGCACTTGATGATCCATTGTTTAATCCCTTTCATGCAAATAATTCTAACTTGCCTCAAGGCCTAACCCTTGGTTCACATTTTGCAGGTTCTCCCCCAGTAGTCATCATGGAGCACCTAGTGCAGCTGGCTTGCAAGGAAGCTATCCGCAGTTGGAGGGAGCATATGGCACAAGCTCCTCCGCTAGAGCACTATGTGCCTACCCTTAAGAGGTATGCACCGAAAAGAGGCCCTAAGTGACATTGCCTCGGACGCATGCCAAAACTTTCCAAAACAAGAAAACGAAGGCTCAAGGAAACACCCAGGGGATGGCAACCCCGACCATGCAGGCCCTCACCGGACACTCGGGCACCAAGTGCTCGAAAAAGGAGAAGGCAGCTAGAGAAAAGTGGAAATTTGATGAATTATTTAAAAGTATTCTTGAAATAGTTGCGGATAGGGACTATACCATTCGGGTCCCAACCGATATCGTCTCCGCCTAGCCTGATAGGAGCCCACCACCCGGCATAGCCCTAGTCACCTGACCACCCAAATTCACCTCGACTCAGATAAATGCCATTTTGTCATAACTTTTTGTCCTTAAGTGGTTAAAGGGGCAGGCTCCCCAACTGTATAAATCTCCCTTACCTACTACTAATATATGTCACGTCTTTAACGAGCGTCGAAGATATGCATCGCAGTCAGCACCATAGGATTTTGATAAAGTAATATCTTTTTGTGTTGCATCTATTCATTATAATTGATGCATGTGACTTGCATATACTCTCACGAAGTGTCAAATGGATGCAGGACGACACAGGTCTTTGTTTGAAAGTGTTCAATGCCCAAGCCACTACAAGACCACCAACCTCACAAAGAGCCATGACGAAGCCACATCGTTGAAAGCGAAAATCACCCTTGCCGATCGCCCACATCGCATGGCCCAAAGCATGATCAGTGGCCACTCTCTCTTTCTAGATACCTGGCACTCATGGCAGTCGTTACCTCAATTGTACCAACATCTCATGGTACAAAGAGATTTTGCAAAACCTCCAATGTATCTCTCCATCTCAACAGCTGTTTCTCTAGCAACGAGGCTAGGGCACAATCATCGTTGTAATATCCATTTCTAGAGCCTTCGAATCTGGACATTTTCCAACCCATTGAAAGGCTGATAGTGTCAACATATTGCAATGGTTGTACTCAAGTTATTCTCAAAAAAAAAAAGAGAAGAAAAGAAAAAAAGCACTCACAATCACAGCATGACACCTAGGGGTCCTCAAATTCGGTAAGCCTAGCGACCTAGTTCGGTTGGCTCCGTCCCTAGTTCCCTAGTCCTCTACACATCCCCCACAATTGTTCAGGGCACATCAAGGGCAGGACATACCTAGGGAGCTTGTCTCGCCTATGGTTAGACCTTTCACCCTGACCCAGTTGCACGATTCCTTTTTGCACTCTACCTTAGTATCATTGTAATGGATCATGGTAAGCACCGCATGATTGGCCATGAAAAGTGCACCGTACTCGTCGAGCAAGTCCAATAGCTACCAGCTACTGAAAGTATGGTGTCCGTGTGTTCAATTATGCTACATCGTGCTGTCACAACACAAAGGATGTCTCATACACCTTCCTGTGTACTTCTCCTTAACACGGACAACTTTGCTTCATCCACACGTTGTTACGAGGAACCAATCCGCAGTCTTCTAACTATGTAATATCTAAGTATGCACAAGCACTCACATAATATCTGCACCAAAATATATTCATAGTTTAGATCCTCAAGTGCAGGACAATACTCTCAGCTTGCTTAGAGTTTGACTTGTCTCCCAAACTAATCAAACTACGTCTTATGTACAATAAGAAGACTAGCACACTACCCCCAAGGAGAGACCACATATGAGAGGTTTTCAATCGCAATGTAGTAAAGACTCCATCAAATGCATCGTCAGCTCTTCATCATCACTCAATTCTGACCTCTTGACCACTCCTATCATGCAAGCCCACCAAACAATCGGCATGTGTAGAATCCCCACAAACTACCACCTGTGCCGGTCCCCAGTGCAATGCCCAACAATGAACAGCCCTACCCCCAACTCCAACCACCCTACCACCAGCCACCCACTCCAACAATGCGACCCCAACAACTTTCACCTGTCCACCACCAAAAATCCTCCAAGGCAACCATAGACATCCTTGCCACCCATATCTTCGGTGCATGCTAAAGCCTGCTACCTATGACGATGAGTGCCATGGGACTGGCACTCGTCTAGGAGGGGGGTAATGTTAACCCTCAAACGAATAAGGTGGAAAAGTTGAAAAATCTAAAGCAGAAGACAAGCCAAAGGCAAAAGTGAAACAGAAGACGAAGGCGTGTCAAGAAGAATTTGGAAACACGAGAAGTGTAGAAAAGTCATAAATCAAGGAAAAAGGCACATGAGAAAAAGCGTGAGTCTATACTGTTGTAAAAAAGTGCAAGGCGCACCATGGTTCATTTTAAGAGTGCCGCGCTCTCACCTGTGCAATTTGTAAATGTAGACAGGCTGTGGAAAGGAAGCTAGGAAGATAGGAGGACAATGGGAAAAAGGGCGGCCGGCCATGTAAAAAAGGGGATAAGGGGATGACCACCCAAAAGGAATTTAGGGTTTTGTATATAAAGTTGAAAAGTGAATAAGAAGCTCATTCTTGTGTGTGGCCAAAAGTAGCTCTCTTCTTCTTCTTCTTCTTCTTCTTCTTAGCTTGAGCTTATGCTTGAGAGAGGGAGTGTGAGAGTGTAAGGGTGTAAGGGTGTGAGAGTGTGAGGGAGTGATCTTGTGCTTGAGAGAGGGAGTGTGAGAGTGTGAGGGAGTGAGTGTGTAAGGATGAGAGACGGGGGAGGAGAAGCTCTCCATCTTCTCCTCTCTTCTTCTCTTCTCTTCTCTTCTATTCTCTTGCTCGCGACAATGGAGCTTGGAGCGTGGAGCTTGAGGATGGAACTTGCTTGAAGCTTGCACTTAGATCGTGGAGCTACCGGAGTGTGCGGGAGAGGAGGTAACTCGATCGGGCATGGAGGTAAGCTCACTACACCCATAGATATGGATGGCGCGTCGGCTATGTGAGAGGTAGCCATTAGTGCTCGGCTTGGAACACTTGAAGCAATAAGCGGTCCATGGGTCTTGGCGGTTGAGCGAAAGCTCCCACACCTTTTTTACTTTTATTGATCTTCCATATGAACATATCTTACGTTCACCAAAATTGGAATCTAACTTTAGAACCCTATTTTTTCCTCTTACTGCCCTTTGTTCTGAGCAACGGTTCTTCAGTTATTAGATTTTAAAGAAATTTATGCGATTTGAATGTGTTTCCATACTACGAACACCCTTCATTGCCCACCAGAACTACAGTTTGACATAGTAGCCCTAATCTTTCCCTTCTCCTAGATACTTTTTCTTTTTACGTCCTATCTATTTTATGCATGGATTGGTTGTTATTTATTTTGTGTGTTTTTTAATCACTGTTTCTACATGAATGTCCTCGTTTCTTATCGAATCCATGTTTTGACTTGATGGCTCTCTCCATCTTCTCAGCCTAATCATTTTTCTTTTTGTTGCATTCTGTTCCGATTGATAGATTTTTTGTTATTAATTTTTTATCTGTTTTTGGGTGTATTTTTTTATTTTTCCATGTAAACATTTGTCTTGGTCATCAAATGTGTCCTTTGAGTGGTCTCGTCTATTCATCTTGTCGCCCTACCCATTACTGCTTTTTTTGGCACATTCAATATCTGAATCTTGGATCTTTTTGAATTAATTTTTTTCTTGTATTTTTATTTCTATCACTCTCGCGTGTCCACGTGAACACCCATTTTGGGACGCATGCCATCGGGTCGACGTGTCATGTCCACCTCATGGATGACCCTCTCACCCTCCTTCACTCCCAACACCGTAAATTTTTTTACCCCATTCTGCCACGAGCGCAGTAGGACGGAGGAGACCGATCGTCCTTGCTTTTTAAAAAAAACAAAACACAAAAAAAAACATTTCCTCCATTTCTCCCCCTTCCTTTAAAAAAAATATATTTGAAACAACAAACAAACAAAAATCATCCCCCTCTACCACCTGCCCATTCCCTCTCTCTCTCTCTCTCTCTCCTACCCCCCCTTCCCTTGCATCCCTTCTCCTCCCCTTCCTCCCGCAGTCCCACCTCCTCTCCTCCTCTTTCTCCATCTCCCTAGCACCTTGTCGCCTCCCCTGGCTTCCCCTCTATCGAGCCATCCGCATTTTCTGCAGCTACCACCATCATGCCGGTGGTGACCGTCACCTACTGTTGGCTACCATTGCCCCCTCCCATTGCGACCAGCTCCTCCGCCTTTGCTCCCCCACCTTGCCACACCGGCTCCTCCTCCTCACTCACCCTGGTCCCTTCGTTATCACCTCGTCTGGGTGTTGTTTCCGTTGTTGTTGTTCATGCGCATGAGGACATGCGTAGGGTCTTAGTTGTGCGAAGGTGTTGCTGGTGTTCACATGCAATGTTGCGGATCTTGGTACACACAATTTTTGTAATTTTAAATTGTTAAAAATATCACAAACATGACAAAAACTTATTAAAACACATAAAAATTCAAAGAAAATTTTTAAAAATCCTAAAAGTTCATTGATATTTTTTATTAGATATTTCAATTGAAAATTTTCCATTAAAAAGTAAAAAATAAGAAAACTTAATAAAACCCTTAAATTTTCTTTTAAAATCTCAAAAATAAAAAAACTAAAATTTTCCTAAATTTTGGGAAAAATCCAAAAATTTTACATGACTCATTTTTAACCGTTTGATGGCTCGTTGCACAAATATTGAATCTTACAATTCCTTAAAAGTCAAATAAAAATTAGAAAATTTATCTGCAAAAAAATTAAAAATACATGTGGTATGTTGGTTTTTTTCCTCATAATATAAATTTTTAGCTTAGTGGGATTTATATATTGGATTGCTTGATGTTTTTTAATCTTCACCCACCATCGATTTTGGTGCACCAAGTCAAATTAGGATGCATTTGTACACCCTATAGGTATTTATAATTTTAACTTCTTTTTAATGTATCCCAACCACATTTAATGGTTAAAAGGAACAAGCTGATCAGTTTTTCCATGTACATGCGCACTCAAAACACACCCCAATTCAAATAATATAAAATCAACCCGTTGTTCACACTTCACACTCTTCATACACTAAACATGCACAATTTTTTATTGGTAATAAAATAAACCAACCGTCACTCTTTGCACATGTTGATAACAAAGAATTATACACACAATAAATTGGAATAAAACAAACATGCATTTAGAGACCCATGGAGTCCTGATCGAAGTTCGGGTTTGTTTAAAATATCGTAAAAATATAATAATTTTTCTTAAAAGATAAAATAAACTGTGGTTTTCTTTTTAATGAATGCGATGCATGGAAAACCTCTTGTGGTCATTCAGAGGAAGCACTTAAAGCAAGTAGCAAAAACAGTTCTTGCTTCCGTTCCTCCAATGCCAATCCTTGCTACATCAAGTAGTACCCTTCCTCCATGCCTCATAGCTCCAAATTTATTTAGGGCACACAGAGATGGTAGTTTGGACATACCAATGCCTTCTCTACATCACCTACTTTCAGGAGACACTATTCCCTTCCTCTATAAGGATATTCGCATTTCTATAGATATATTGGTTACAACTTGTGTTCAACAACAGCTCTATTCTTCTTTTCATGAAGAGATGAAACATTCCAAGGAGGAGTTACATAAGGTTATCACTGAGCTTGCCTCATCCAAGGAAACTCTTTCTAATCTTTTCAAGCAGATGGAGTCATAGACTAAGTTGATCGAAGCCGAGAAACTAGAAATCTCCTCTTTGCAAGCTCAGTTGATTGAAGCAAAGGCTAGAGTAGTTACTACCAATGAGGATAAGGACCATCTTTTTCAAGAGACCCAATAGCTTAAATCTTTAATTGCTAAACATTGGAGTTACAATCAACTAATTGTATAGTTGAGCATCAAAATACCAAGATAGAGGAGTTAAAAGAATAGTTAGCTTAGCTATGCTCCATTTCTCCAAGTCCTAATGTACCATCAATACCATCTTTATCAGCTATGGACTTGGCTACTCTTCAATGTCAAGCTACTTTGTGTCCTTTGTTCCAAGCTAAAGTGGAAAGACTTCAGTCCAAAATGGATCTTTTGTGGTCTTATTTTGAGCAATTTTCAAAATACTTCCCGCCAGATCATTCCTTCTTTGTACACTACCAACAAAAAAAGGTAGCTTTTTACATGAAGCTATCCATTATGGATTTGTATCCTCTAGAGTACGGATGGGGTGGTGCTTGGTCTTCAAATCTTTTAGTAGAAGTTGCAAGAATGGTTTTTGTGGATTCAGTCATACCAAACACAATGTTGATATATTATATGTACCTTAGAGGTGATCTTTTGATTCCTGATGATGAGAATATGTCTTGGTATGTGGGGGGATGTGATCTTGCAAGCCGTTATTTATGTTACACACTTGGAGTTGCAAATGGATGAACTTTTTCAAGCTTGTCCTTCTAAAGTGGCTGCATGTCCTAGGGTGTCTTAAACATTCCATGATTTAGTCTCTAGTATTGAATCATAGGCAATTGAAAGCTCCTGCACAATTATAAACTGCTAATCATTTGAGGGAGGACCTTTTAGCCCATATTTAAAATCAATTTCCTGGATACCTATTTCTTTAAAACTTATAATCACCACTCTGTCCTAGGTCCATCAACGCCCTTCCTTTACTTATTATCAACAAATGGCCCACATATTGGATTCTTATCTTTCATACTTAAACAACTCCCCATGTCATTTCTCCTCTTCTTTTCCAACCATAAGGTGCCCCTCAAATTCCTCTTTTTACTCATTGTCCATTTATTGCCGATCATGTTTTCTCTCCTATTCCTTGTCCTACACCGTCTATCACACTTCTTTTCACTTTTCTAGCCTATTTTCTAAGTCCTTTCTTATCAGATTTAGTACAATTACCCAAATCTCCATTTTGAATTTTTCTTCTTTTTATGATTTATCCCTCACTTCATCCCTTGTTGTTGATTCCACTTCCTCCATCTACTTCTTTCATTCCTAGCCCCCCTCAGTTGGTTAGTACCCACTCTAGTTTTGATCTAGAGATACAAAGACAAAGAGGGTGGAGCCAGACTTATTCGTCGACAATACCTCAAATTAACTAGCTTGTAAATCCAGGGGATTGGCAAACTCCATCCAAGCTTATCAAAATTATCTGCAACTTTTCCAAAGTCATCATCAATCTACTAATCCTTCAGTTAGATTGACTACTCATTTTGCTTGGTATCTAGCGTACATGCATCGACACTCTCATAATGATCAGAAGCAAGTCCCAATGTTGTGCTTGAATGCCAATGTGGATATTGATCCCCCTCAATTGGATATCTTATACTTTCATACCCTTTGTCTTTCAAGCATATATCTTGTCCTTGTGGAGAGGATGTGTTGTTTGTAGTTTTTTCAAAATCCCCCCAAGATATTTGTAGACGAACCTCTTTTTATGGATAGTTTCCAAAATCATCATGCCTTAAAAGGGAACATCTTCATTGATGATTTCTTTGTGAATTTACTTGATGGATTGAGTTTTAATGAAATCCCTCTTTTCCATTTTCCCTTATTGCAGGGTCATTCAAATTTTTATGTGTTCTGTGAGTATGTAGGTGTATTTGGTTTATCTAGAGATATCATTCAAGAAAGCAAAAAGCTTTGAAGATGTTGATTTATGGATTTAGCCAAAGTTTTGAAGACTTGCGAAGGATTGAACAAACTTCTCATATCCTTTACTAATTTTTTTGGTTATAGTTTGAACACTAAGCATTGGTTTATGCTTTAAGGTGTTTTCCTTTCATCAATCTGCTTGATGTTCCACATTATTGTGAAGAATGATGGGGTCGAGATTTGTTTGTGGATGTTAATTGATCGTTGTTTTAGAAAAAAATATTAAGCTAGTTTTTGGGCTTAGTATTCTTCCTTATTTCAAGATCGTGAGGACACTCCCTAAGTGTGGGAATATATTGAGGAATGAACAATGGCTTATTTTTAAAGCTAATTTTTGTTATTTTTGAGGGTTGAATGGTTGATTTTGAGGATTTATTCATTGATTTTTGTTGAGTCAAAAGTGTTTTGGAATGTATTGGGATGGATTAAGTATGTTTGAGAAGCTCATGATGGTTGTTGGTTGAGATATGATAATTTGATAGGTTTTATAATGTGTATGTTTTGTTCTAACAATGTCTATTTTGCCTCTATTTTGATCTATTTGATTTCTGTTTGTGAGGTTGGAATCATGAATAAGTCTTTTGAGAAATGATTGAGAGTATCGAATGGTTTTGGATGGTTTGAAGTGGTTTTGGTTTGAGTTGTATGGTTTGTATGCCTTTTGTTGACCCTCTATAGTGTTCTATAGAGCTTCTATCTCTATTCTATGAGCCTCTATTTACTTTTGTATCTATTCTGATGGATGCTCTGGGAAGTTACTATATGTATATCCTCTACATCATGTGTGTTCAAGGCCTATTTATGAATATCTATTAATTTTTTCTAAATAAAACATAACCATTTTCTATTCAATCTGTAAATAACCCCTTTATACACCCTTCTATATGTAAAATTTTGATTAAAATGGTATTTTAAAAATACTCTATTTTGAATCCACGTGATACACACATATATTCATGAATAACTTACCTGAGGATGGATGGATGTTTAGCTTGGGAAATGTTTTGCAATATTGGAAAAGGAAGAATGCAAGCTCCAAATAGCTTGAAAGAAGCAGAAGAAGTACCTAAACAAGACTATAGTGATAATGACAGTAGTGAGCTCCCAAGGGACAATGTAGTGGCTTTGGTGACTCTTCATATCATACATACTCCTTGGGAGGGGCATCCATAACCAAGAGAGAGTTATTGAGGATTATTCATTGTAATTCCAATGTAATATTGAGATAGAGCATGTGTGAGAAAGATAGAGTATGAGAGATATCCAATTTTCTAGTATGAGAAACATTGTATCTACATGAGAGAGACTATGAAGATGATGAAAGATGAATACTATGTGATGAATTCAATTCAAAGTTGATCTTTCCTTTGTATCATTGTGGTTCTTTGATGGTTTCTATGAAAAATATGTTGAAGATTTTTTGTGATAAATATTGTTTTTCTTCTTGTGGTTGATTAAAATATAAAAAACATGCTTGTTAGTGTGACAATATAGATTTTCTTGCAATAGTTTCCCCTTTTTTCTTGATGTTCCTATTGTGACTCCAACAAGCTCCAAGTTAAAGTTCTAAAAATTTTGTATTTAACATGCATTAATATTTACTCTTTTCAATCCATTCCTATGCTTTTGTTATATTGCTAGCTAATTGATAGAAATTCTATTGATACTTTATTAGCACATACTAGCAAATTATGTGGCAATATAGAGGATTTTACTGGGTACTTGTTGTCTCTTTTTTCCCCCCCATGAACTTGCAATCCACCTCCTTAAGAGTTTCTATAGTTGTGGAGAAATAGATGCTTTCAATGAAAATTCTATTGCTATTTATCACCTTAGGCCTACTTAAAGTTGAATGAGACTACTAAAGTTAGTTTACATAAAAGTTTATCTTTTGGTTAACAATGTTTTTTACATAAAAGTTTTAGTCCACTTTTATTAAGTTGTCTTAGAAATCCATATCGATGCATACTTCATGTTAATTTCCTCCCGACACTTCGCACCGGGGCTCGTGCTATGCACCAGCTTAAGTTTGGTGCTTTGCGCTAGACTTTGAAGCACCATTATTACTATTGGTTAACACGTTCCATGTCTTGATAGATATCTTACGTGACAGTATGATTCATGGTTAGTTGAGTCCCTAAAAAATAAACCATAAGAGACCCAAAACCATTGTGAAGCACTTGTATTATCAATAGTTAATGTATTGTACTTGTATTGTTAATAGTTAATAGGTGCTCTGCACCTAAATTCTCCTGGCGCTTCGTGCACCGAACTTCAATGTAAGAGGTTCAAAGGCATGTCCTTTTTATCCTTCTTTGTCTTTTTATACAACACCATACATGATGTGTCTTGGAATAGGGGAAGATGATGGGAGGCAAAGGTGGTGAGGAGACACCAAGGCTACAACCCCTTAAGGTGGAGGGGAACCATAAAGGCTATTGGATGTCCACAGAGTGTGAAAACCTCACAAATATATGCACCCATGTTAGATGGCATCAGGGATAGCACTAATATGATCATGGTGCTAGGATTTGCAAATGGCCATGCACCTTACTATTAAAACAAATGTTTAAGGCTTCCTTCTACTAGTGAAAAAAAAATGAATTTGGGAAGGGCCATTCTCAAGCCTCTCTTCACATTGATATCCTATACAATTGTATCGCACCATTTCCATTAATCTTGAATTTTATTTGGTGATGCGATCACTCTACCTTCTGATCCACAATCATAAGTTGGGTTGAGAATACAAATTATGTGGTTGAAAATCTCAAAGTTGAACATGGAAATTTCATGTGCAAGTAAATCAGCCAAAAGGAGGAAAATTTTTGTGAATAGTCATGTATTCTATGGGCAATGTCTATGTAGTATGAGTGTGGTGTGGTGTGTGTCTTGAGGGATAAGTTCTAAAAGGATCCTACAAAGAATTAACTATGACCAGAACACTTTGTACATAATGTCAAAGTTTTCAAAATACATTATTACACCACATGAATCAATTGTACACTATTATAAGTCTTCATTGACAACAATTGAATAGATCATGTAATGAGAGTGCCAATGGTGCACGTTTAGTATGACACATCAATCAAGGTTTTGGGCATGGCATTATGTTTAGAGGATGAGGTAGTTGGATTAGGATTAAGTTCAAGGGATAGCATTAAGACTATAGCTTATGGATTCAGATTTGGGGAATAGTTTTTAAACATAAAAGGGATAGTAGAAATCAGGATTCAGATTATTGGGCTAGGCATTTGAGGGAAAAGGATCAGGGTTTTGACAATGTAATGTGACATGTATAAATACATTGATGCACACACACACACACACACATCTTAATACTTTATATACTATGCATTATAATATATATGTGAAGGGAGTGAGCCCAGAGTCGAGAAGCACACGAGTGAAAGTAAGAGCTATGGTGGAAGGAGCAAGAGCAAGAGAGAGATATACACACAAGATGTGGGAGCTCTTATACCCACAATGTGTGAATAACCTTCTTTTTATTTAAACATCATTAAAAGAATAAAGAATGAAGTGACAGGGATGGGCGCCTGTCACTTATAGTGTACAAGTGAGCGGTTATTGTCAATGTAGTAATACACCTGCAAGGCACAAGGCCTTTACCCCCAATGACTTTCCACTTAAAGGAAAATGTGCCCCTAGTGAGGAGAGAACAAGAAAACAAAGTACAAATGTAGATAAGTACAATAGGATGAGGAAAGCCGTCATCTCATCCAATGTCCATCAACTTCCTAAGGCAAAACGCTCTGTTGAGAGACTTTTCATGAGCAGATTTGCAAGATTTTGGTCATTTGAGATCTTAATAAGGTTAATAGACCTGTCCTCAATGACCTCTCTAATGAAGTGATAATGCACTTCAGTGTGTTTCATCTTTGTATCAAAGATTGAATTCTTGGCTAATTGGCCGCACCTATTGTTTGCATGTTCTACATAATCAGAGTTATTGTATCCCACGACTCTTGTATCTTGGCCACCATAACATATGCACATAGCTAATGTGCCCTTCAAGTACCTCATGATATCCTTTACAGCATCCAAATGCCATCTGCTAGGTATAGCCCTATAGCATGCCACAACTCTCATTGCAAATGTTGTATCCATAGCTATCATGGCATACATGAAACTGCCCATTATGGATGCATAAGCGAACTCGGCCATCTTGGCCTTCTACTCATCAGACAATGAATAATCGGCTTGACTAATCTTCACATAAAAAGATAAAGGACAACCAATATGCTTACCATCATGCATATGAAATTGCTCAAGGACTTTCTAGATATACTCCTGTGATGATAGATAAAGGAGCCCCTTAGAGTGATCTCCTATTATGTACATCCCAACAAAATGTGAGGTCTCTTCCACGTCCTTCATCTCAAAGCTCTTCTTGGGCTAAGTTTTCAAGGCATCTAGCTCATCATGAGCGCTCCTAGAAAAATCATATCATCCACATAGAGTATCAAAATCATAAGGCTACCATCACGATCTTTCTTCATGTATAAACCCATGGCACTATGGCTATATCCATGTGAAGCATAAAATCATACATTTTGGTTAAGCTTGTGTCAAAGAAATATAAATTGAACCATTAGAAACTCTCATTGAGTGAAGGATTAAGATTAATTGTTTAGGTAAATTTCTTGATCTTTTTGCAAATCTTAATTTTGGTGAAATACCAAATGAGTTTTTTGAATTTACAAAATAAGTGGTTTTTTTAAAAGCATATCGAGAGTCCGGATTGCATAGTTAATAAGAAAACCCACATGACAAAGAATGACCACGACTATTTATTGTCTTTTAGAGTGTCCATACTAAAAAAGAGAAATATATACACACAAAAAAATAGCTATAGTAAAATTACTATGACAAGAGAAATGTCTATAATATAGTGAAATGCCTCAAATCATATGTCCAAAGATAATAGTATTATTTCAAAACTAGAGCATCTCTATGTAAGGAACTAGTCCACATGCAATGTTTGAGAGGCACTATTGGTGCAGCAAGTCATCAATCATTGTTCAAAGGCAATGATGACCATCCTTGGCACTGGCCTGCCTAAGGCACCACATCCTGCAAATGCATCCAAGACATAATCGCATTGCTCTGTGAAGGTGGCAAGTAACCACCTAATGAAAACACAACTTGTTAAAATATTTCCTAACATTCCAAGTATATGAGACCACCTATAAAACAATAATGATCTCTTTGCACTAGCCCTAGCAAGAATCCCATGAATCTAGACAGAGCTATCTAGCACATAGCTTCGATGAGCTAGAAAGTGAGTTGCATCAATGGCCTTACCAACCTCTTGGTTGTATGATGGCAAAACTCGCTTACCTGCCTGATGCCATAAGAAAATGGTGAGGTCTAGCACCTATTTTAGCATTACAAAAATGAATATGTGTATATGTAGCAACATAAAGAAACTCACAAAACCAGAGAATAAAAGTAAAGAAGATTCTAGATTCTTACTGTCTCTTGAGTAATAGGGTGTCTATAGGCTTTTGTAATGCAAAAAATAATCCATGTGTGATAAAGGACAAGGCCTACCCTTGTGGCATTTGCAATGAACTCTCTAATGTGCTCTGCTAAGCACATAATAATCAAGAATCCCTCGTCTCTACAAAGCACTCATATGCTAGGTCCATAGTGCCGATCACCAAGTTCTTTGTAAAGACATTCCACTTTAGTATAGACATACTCTCTATACATATCAAAACATGACAACTTGTGAACTTCAAAAGTCGCATGCAACAGATAATATATGCCTAGCATATGACACGTGACATAATTCACCCATTGACTCTACACCCAATGTGTCCACTACTAGTAGACTCGTGGTAAAGTCTACAAATATCAATCAAGCAACCTTGTGACGTGATGCCCCATCCATGTTTAATCAATACTCACCAACACTACGTATAATGGGCCATCTTTCCTAATTAGGATGCCCAATTAACGACTCAACCATGAAGGATGAGATTGGAGCACTACATTTTTTTGATGACTCAGTCACATGTGTTTGCATGGGCTCAAGAGTCTCACTAGGTGGATCCATCAACTTCTTGCCTTTGCAAAAAACAATAAAATATCATTCAACTAAGTCAACAAACCCATAATCAAAGACAACATCAATACAAAGGTGGAAGATTAGGAAAGGGGTAAGATACAAAGATTCATATATCTATTACCTAGCATGTCCTGCAAATTTTCAAAAGGAACTACCTCTTGCTTTGGAATGACCCCAAGGGGGTAATCAAGCCACCAAAGATAGACATTTGCCTCCCATTTTGTGGTTCCACGCTCCTGGATAGTTAGAGAGTACATGTTGTTCTCATCTTTCACATCAATCCACTCTTTGGTCACTACAGACATACATCAAGCATTTTTTAAGTAATGTAGTGCAAGAACCACCTATAATCGCGATGTAGCAACCACAATGCAAGTTAGCATATTGTCCAAAAAAAATCGATAGTCTCCCTTGCTTAGGTATTCTATTTCAAATCAAATAAGAGCCACCTACTACCATGGATTTGCAAACAAGTATAGCAAGCAAGAGAACACATCTAAAACAGACCACACTTCCATGGGTTGTAATACCCACCAACCAATGATAGAAATATAGGTATACTTGAGTGAAACACCAACATAATACCCATAGAGTAGTCTCTTAGCTAAGAATTCTAACTTAGGCATCTTGTCTTGGTCTTCATCAAATGACTTCACTATCTTCAAGAGATGCACATATGCGTGCATGACAAATATGAAAATCCATAAAAGTAGAAAATGTAGCCTTTTTTTTCATTAGATTGAAGCAAGTGCAACATTTAGACACACCAAATAATCTTACATCTTGGGGAAGTTCGGATCTTGATAGGCAGTAACATTTAGACACACCAAATAATCTTACATCTTGGGGAAGTTCGGATCTTGATAGGCAGTATAACTTGTCGTACAAGTAATCTTCAATATGCTTGGCTCATCCCATTGAATCCCATATAATACCTTGAAAAACTCTTCTCCAGTGGCACGATTGCCATCACTCCTTGACTGGTTGTAGGTGAAACATATGCTTTAGCAAAGGCATTATGTAGATTCATATATATTCTTAGGGTTGCAAATAGATTTCTAAGAGGTGAAAAGAAGGCCTCTACCTACCTACTATTTGTGTTGTAAAGACATTTACATTAGGTAGAGTACTAGTATTAGGTAGAGGCATTATGTAGAGTCCTATATTCAATTTGTGTTGCCAAACATGGATGATATGAATATAGATCATGTAATTGAACAAGGGATTGATGAAATATATCGATTGTGTTTGAGATAAGAGGCCTATAAGAAAGCTGAGATATTGAGTGTAACCATAAGGGATCAATAGGATAAGTTGAAACAATGATGACTTGAAAGGAGAAGTTATATTTGGAGTATTGCACAACAAATGGGCAAAAGAGTGAGAGATGCAAGGACATGAGAAACATTTTGATGTGTAAAGGAAATTGTAGCATGAAGACCTCGATGATGAGTTCTTATGTAGTAAGACATGGGTGTGCAAGAGTAATTGTAGCATGAAGACTTTGTGATGAGTGCTTTTGTAGCAATACATGGGTGTGCAAGGGAAATTGTAGCATGAAGACCTTTGGGATGAATGCTTGTGTAGCAAGACATGGGTGATACTCTATGAGAATTTGAAGGCTTCGTCTCTTAGCAGACGAGTGTACCTAGCTATTATTAACAACATGCATATAGCTTCATACTAATTTTGTATTAATGTGAAACTTGATGCTACAAGCTTTGGTTGGTTTCTCATGTGAAATCATGGAAACATTTAGAGGAGAGGAGTATGAAGTGATGATACAAGACTGTGTGAAAAGGATTACTTATGATTTTGGAACTAAGATAGATAGGTAAAGAGATAGTATCCAAAGTAAAGACACTCACTATTGATGGTTGTATAACTAGTATAGATAAGAACACTCTACTCACATCTAAGAGATGATTAGGAGACTATATTTTATGAATTACACCATGTAATTTATCCTTTATGCCAAATAAAACATTTCTAGGTTATCTATTTGGGATGGCCAATCATTCCATCATAGAAAGAGCTAGAAATCCCGAGTGATTATATAATTGGTTTTTTCCCCTATTATACGGTGTCAATGGAGCCTTGATAGCTTCTAATGAACCTTAGTGTGTAGAAAAAAAGGGGGGCGGCAGCCCCCCCATCATTCAAGTGCTCCATTGTGCATGCGAACGATGGGGGGACTACTCCCCCCCTTTTTCTTTGAGTGTGGAGGCTTGGGTCCGTAGTGGTGAGGTTGTGAGGTGCAGCAAAACCGTAGATCGGTAGTAGTCAAGATCTTAGCTTGGAGAAATTACACACCACCACTGTGAACTTTCCCGTGACGTATGTGCGCACAAAGAACCCTGTTGCTTTATGACCGCACTAAATATTGCATGTTATTGGCTACATTACTTTGGTGTGTGTAGATCATTAAACTATTGATGCTATTAGCTTTACTTTGATGTTCAAGGATCATAGCCATTATTGATTACTATCATGAAAATTAGTCTTGAATGTTGCTTTTATACTAAAATCTTAAAATAGAATAGAACATATAGAGCAGGAGAGCAAGGAATGAGAGGGAGGCATGTGAGTGTGTGCACAAATTGAGAGCTAGACACGCCCCACAAAGCAGAAGCAATGTGACCCACTATTGGCCTCTCTCTCTCTCTCTCTCTCTCTCTCTCTCTCTCTCTCTCTCTCTCTCTCTCTCTCTCTCTCTCTCTCTCTCTCTCTCTCTCTCTCTCTCTCTCTCTCTCTCTCTCTCTCTCTCTCTCTCTCTCTCTCTCTCTCTCTCTCTCTCTCTCTCTCTCTCTCTCTCTCTCTCTCTCTCTCTCTCTCTCTCTCTCTCTCTCTCTCTCTCTGTGGTGTATTGTCTTGTCACCTTTTCATGTGTTTTCCCTAAAGTCCCAAATCATACACATGGCTTCTTCACCAACCACTTGCACAATGAACAAGCACATATCATGTATGACTTCATTGAGATCACACACACCACCACTATGCAGCTCTCTTGTGAGTTGCGCATGCGTAGACAACTGCGCTACTTTGCACAAACAACAACCTGTGACCTCACTGTTGGGCTATCCTACAACCTCTTTGCTTCACTATCCTATAACCTCGGATTGTATATTAGTACTTAATGCCCTACAAGAGCCAGCACTCTCTAAGTAATTATGCTACCTATAGTTGAATTAATCGAGCCCCAATATTCAATTAGATTGATCCACTGCAGCTAATTCAACATGAATGGTTATTATTTGAGATCACTGTAACTAAATTCATTACAAAAAATAATCAAGAAATCCACACTATTACATGTGAGTCATATGTAGAATTAGTTGAGATATTTTCTTGTAGTTTTTTTACCATTTTCTCGTAGTAGTAGAGAGAAGATGTGTTTGCAAATGCAAATGCAATCACAAAAATCTCCCTCACAAGGTACATTCATAAAATTATACCACCAACACCTAAGAATCATACTTTGTATCTTCAAGTTTAAAAACTTTGCATGATATTTTGATGTGGCATTAGCTTGTATCACAAAGTCTATGACCACATTTAAGATATTGAAGTTTTTATTGAGACAGCTATATGATGGTGTAAAAATTGCTAGGTCAAAATACATTTGTAAAAAAACTCACAAAATCCAAGCTCTCATATGTATGTCGACCATGGGGCATATGATAAAGCTAATGATAGGCAATTACTTCTACAATAGATTTGTGGCACACCTCTCCTTGCTTTTCTCGATGATGCTATTGAACATAGCTCAATATTGTACACCATCCCTTACATTCTATGTAACCCTATATATTACATATTACCATTACATTTTACACCCTATGGCATTTGCTAACATCATTATTCTTACACCATACCTTTCATCCTCGTACCTTTATAGTGTGCATGTTAAGTGAGTGGACATGTAACCCAATCTCCTTTGAGGGTAAAACTTGTCATGTATCCAAAATAAGAAAAAACTCAGACTGCAAACATTTAAAATGACTAGACAATTCTTCAATCAACCATAATGGTGATATGTTAAATACTTACATTGATGCGCATGAAATTGTGCACGATATAACTCCCTGGACTTTCCTACAATGGTCTCCACTTCTATTCCATTTAACATATATTTTGTGTTTGTGATCAATCACAAGTACAACATGCCCAACTACAATCAACATTTCGAACATGGTACCAATGCTCGTCTCTTGTGCAACTATATATTGACGCCTAACTTCTATCACCATGAATAAAATTCACATGAAAATCTAGTATTTCTTTAGCTCTTTGAATGGGATTTTCTATGACCTTTAAAACATTAAAGTACCTCTTGAAATCCACATCTTTTAGCATATCTTAGTATCAATAGTATGCATAATAAGAGCAAACCAATTTCTCAATCAAGTAGTCAATGCAGTGACCATGCAAGTTGCATTTCTCACTAAGAAAGCAACTCTCAAAACTCAGTGGTAAGACTCAATTCTACCATTTGTCTCTTGGTTTGGATGAGGGATAATTCTTGTAGCACATATCCACATTCCTACGATAATAGTACCAACTGGTTTTCATCATGCTTTAGCTTAATTGGATTCCATATATTAATTGATGATGATGTCTCATTGGTATCTTGTAATTCTTTAGCATACTCTTATTGCTCTCTTCCAAAATTGAAAATTCCAAGTTGGTCTTGAAGACAATTAAACTCTTCATCAGTAATCCCCAATTCTTTCTCAGCATCCTTTGCCTTGTTGAAACAAAAAGAAAGGGTATTCCTTGCATCAATAAACTTGTCATCTGCAATTTCAGTGTCCAGTTTAAGTAACTCTTCATTGGATACATTTTTGACATCAACTATGCCATTTGCAGCACTAGAAGCCTTTGCAATGATTACTAAACAATAATCCTCCTAAGATTAAAGAGTCTTTGGATGACATCTAATAGTAGTATGTATTCCTTGTCCGTAATAGGAAAAGTTGCAAGAGAAGGAACAATATAGAAAGAAGGGGAGTCAGACACAATATCTACATTCGCATGGCTTTCTTCAATAATGGTCTCAACTTTGAATTGGGCGACAAGCACACTATTATATATAGGGTTACCTATACAAGATGACCATGTATACTTGAAGTACTTGATGAATTATGCTCCCTCTTGTATTTTTCATAGAACTCTGATAGTAGAGTTTGAGCCTCATCTATCCTAGCATTCTCATGTGAATTAGGTGTACCTTGCATATTTATAATGTTGCAAAGTGCTTTAAACATATCAGCACAAACTTAAAATCGTCCATTTTACGCATAAGGTTTTTTAGCCAACTTCTTCTCACACGCCATATATATAGATATATAGGAACAACAAAAACCTCCCTATGAAAATACAAATGGATAAAGCCATTTTGTGGTTAACTATGATAAGAAAAGAAAACAAATATAATTGTAGAAAGAAACCTTAATGAGCAATTGAAGCATAAAACCAAGGTGCCAAATCATCGAATGTGGCTCAAAATGGAGCCTCAAATGTCACTATAGACATGTCCAATCCTATACATCAATGCCAAGTATGTATATTAGCATATGTTATATTCGAGAAGCATATAAGCTTTCAATGCATAAGACTTTCAAGTGAAATATTTATTGTCCACTATATATACATATATATAGCAAAGAACCCTGCTTCAAACTAAGCAAAGAAAGCCCAAACCTATCCAAGAAGCATTTCAAGACATGTAGCAAGCATCCCAACATCAATGCATAGGTGTATGAGCATCAATGAAGCTCAAACAATGAAGTAATGGCTACCCTTGTTTGTATTATAGCAAACTGCCTAAATGTACAGACAATGATCGAGGTATGCACAGACAATGGCAAAGGATGCTCCAACAGGTCCCAAACAATGTCGGGACAAGTGCCAAAGATTGTCAAATGCTATAGGATCAATGCTTGCAGTAATGCCAGGGACAAGAGCTCAAAAACTGACACAAATCAAGCTAATGTTGCTACTAGTCATGTTGCTTGTAATGATTTCTTTTGAGCTTTATTGAGGCTCAAACAAGGTTATTCAAGCTCTAGAACAAGCCTTAAGTGGAGGGAGCAACCGGGGAAGAAGTGGGATCAAGATTTATACCTTGAGAAGAAGAGAGTTGAAGTGCCATGGAACCTTCAAGGTGAAGCTTTGTCTCGAGCTAAAGCAAACTAAAGGGAAGAGCTCCTCAAGCAAAAGCAAGAGCTATGGTGGAAGAAGAGAGAGAGAGAGAGAGAGAGAGAGAGAGAGAGAGAGAGGGACACAAGATATGGGAACTCCAACAGCCACAATGTGTGATTGGCCTTCCTTTTATTCAAATGTTGCTAAAAGAATAAAGAATGAAGTGACAATGATGGGAATCCGATACCTACAATGTACAAGTGTGTGGGTACTCAGTGTAGTAATACACATACGGCTAGGCACTTGTATATGTATTATATATATACTTTAATATTATATATAAGAAAGACAAAGTATTCGTAACATATATTATATATGTATACATATTCACATATATTATGTATATCACACACACACACACACATATGCATATCAAAATACATATTCATATATATTGCATATATCATATACATATATGTATATCGAATATATCACATATACATATATTGTTGAATTTTCGTGCACGCGTGTGCGTGCGTGCGTGCGTGCGTGCGTGCGTGCGTGTGTGTGTGCGTGTGTGTGTGTGTGTGTGTGTGTGTGTGTGTGTGTGTGTGTGTGTGTGTGTGTGTGTGTGTGTGTGTGTGTGTGTGTGTGCATTCATTCATTCATTCATTCATTCAAATTTATATGTATAATATATCAAAATTCGACATATTATGTAAATTGTATTAACAAATACAATCGAATTTTTGATTATAAATGCATATCAAATGTATCAAGCCTTCAAATACTCAACCTTCATAGAAACCAAGAGGTTGAGGGAAGAGCTTAGCAATCTTGGCACCCGAACGTTTCCACTTGTAGATGCCTCCCCCATCAAATCTGTGGTGGTGTGCCTATGGGATACTAGAAAGGTCATAGAGTGATTTGCACGAGGACAATAGCAAGACATGGTGGGCACTTGAAAGATCGACATGTGACATTTGGGAGGGACACGCATGGGAGGGTGTCTGAGATTGACACATGTCCCCCTGCCCCCTCCTTGCTTACACACACACACACATTCGAATTTATATGTACAATATATCAAAATTTGATATATTCCATAAATTGTGTAGCTCGTATATCATATTAACAAATACAATCAAATTTCAATTATAATTGCATACCAAATATATCAAGCCTCCAATTTATGGAGCTTGAAACTGTTGCCACTCTGACATTTCTATTGGTAGGTGCCTCCCCCTTCAAATCTGTGGTGGTGAAGTGTGCCTATGGGATATTATATATCCAAAGAGTGATTTGTGCGAGGATGGGCAACAGGATGTGGGTGGGCACTATGAACTTCTACTTAATATTTTGGCAGCAACCTATGCTTTAGATGTTAAGTGCACTAAGTGATGTGAGACTGAGAAATTGACACATGGCATATGGAAGGGACATGCACATGAGGGTGCCTGAGGTTGACTTGTGCCCCCCCCACCCCCCCTCCTTGTTTAATATTAGTAAAGATGTTTCTACATTACTATGAAGTTCTTAGTCTTTGTTGCACATAATAAACGAGATTAATGGTGGATCATATTGGATCTACTACTTATTCTAACACATGTTGATGCTAGCTTATATGGTCAAATAGAACTTGTTTGAATCTATCATTGTGATGGATTTTGCTTCAATCAACTACTCGTGTAACCCCCTTTTCATTCATTATGACATTGCATGATTTATGGCTCCTCATCCATTTTGGAGTGGTATTCTTTAGTAATAGTCTTGAAATTATGTAACTCTTATAAAGGATCCTAAATTTAGTATTCCCAATATCAAATTGGTTTCATGACTTGTGCATGTGCAATGGTAGGATGGTTTATTACCTTATTTATATGTTTAACACTATCAGAAGAGAGGCACAAACTTCAAAAGATTCATCTTAACTAAAGGCTAGAAACTATTCTAAAAGTTATGATTTGTGCATTAGTTCTTACAGTACAAAATAGAAAAGAAAAGTACACATCCTTTTCAAACACATATGAGGAGCAACACTTTCCCCCATAATAATGAAAAACCTAAGAGATTTGTGCCAACTCTTTGGCACATTATTTAAGTAGCATGGTTTTATGCTTGTGTTACTATTGTACTCTTACAAAGGTGCAATGTATATTGTTATGTGAAAATATTAGAATATAAAAGTTATTACCTTGTAGATATTTGAGCAACTTATCTTGTTTCTTTGGTGCATCTTTTTCAAAGGTACCATCAACAAGACAACACATGCCACGAGAGTAAAATGTGCCCAAGATTTCTTAGCTTCATTTGACTATAAATGCTCTTCCACTGATGCATACCTCAAACAATATAAGTTTATATTATGCAACTTGTTTTTCCCATTGAAGCATGCCATTAACTACTATACTAGATTGCACGTATCTTGGATGTTGGATACTATATATTTTTGTGCAATGAAGCGGGTGACCCATTTTGTCAATGTAGCTAAACGAGGAAGTAGATGTTACCCTTTCTAGTGAAACCAAAAACTTGAGAATTGTGCACATGCTCTCATTGACCAAGAAGAGAGATGTATGCGAAGCATTGAGTTAGTCAATGCTATTAAATATACGTTACAACACCACATTTGAGGCATTGCATTGTGCTATATTATTCACCTTTTTCGGAAATTTTCTGCATGCTACAACACCATATTTGAAACATTGCAATGTACTATCATTCACCCTTTTGGGAAACTTTTACATGTCTTGTGCCATAGCAATGTGCTTGCTGAGATGCAGTGCTTTGAGCAAGGATTGCTCATTGGAAAATTCGTTCTTTTTTTCATCTTCACAAGTCCTAGAAAGGTAGACAAGGATAAAATGGATTTGAATTTCCTAGATTGCTGCATATACCATGTGGGGTGTCATTGGCACCAAATGAAAGGCTACTACTCAAGCTACAAGCGTGTTAATGTTACGAAAAGCCACAGTGACCCATGAGGCCAAAACGTTAAGCACAAGTAATCCATGGTATGCCTTAGTCCGGATCATCAATCCACAGTTCAGACAATAGACGCTTTGGAGGACAAGGTGAAATTTGGCAT
The DNA here is from genome assembly GCF_053477565.2 of Lygodium microphyllum. Classification (NCBI taxonomy): domain Eukaryota; kingdom Viridiplantae; phylum Streptophyta; class Polypodiopsida; order Schizaeales; family Lygodiaceae; genus Lygodium; species Lygodium microphyllum. Next base: position 43,157,271 of record NC_141148.1, on the reverse strand, counting down.
GTAAAGTCTAAACATGGACACCCTAAGGCACATAGCAAAATTTTGGTAATTCCAGCACATTCACTGTCATGCAGGAGATTGGTAGGAGACCCAAAAGGCCACAGTGGCCTGTGACACTAATCCATGGTATGTCTTATCATAGATACACGAAAATAAGTAATTTGTACAAATACTGCAGCCATGATATATATGCTCAAGCTTTGGACGAGGTCAGCATGAAGCAAACAGGCACACTAAGCAATCCTCCACGCCAGACTTTCTGCAAGCATATCAAAACTGATTTAAAAGAAGCTATATTCTATATGATGTGCCCTCATTTACTCCTTCGAGAACTCTACAAAACCATATGCTATTGCCAAATCAATAGACATGGGAGATTGTGATTATTACATTGCTATGTATCAATCTAAGATACAGTTTCGCTTATTGCCTCAAGGCTTTTGATGTAGGGCGGGGCTCTTGGATGACGGCTAATGTGCAAAATATAACCCGTCCTATTGTTGATAGCTAGTCTCTTATGCCAAGATGAAGTAGAGATCAATTCTCAGAGTAGTACACAGTACATATGGCCTTGCTACACAAAGCCATTTTGGCAATCTAGAAACATTATCCGGGTATACCTTAGTTTTTTGTTGTTTCCTTACTCACTGCTATGGCCAACTCATGTCTCTAGCACATTAGCCATAGGACTCCACCTGATTGGAAATCAAAGCACATGCTGACGCAAGATGTTCACTCTGCTGATGTTTGGATACAATATTTACATGCTGATAACAAAAGCACAAAATTCATATATGATACAGATCGCTGCACAAAGTCATTTAGTATAACATTGTGGTACAAAGTATCTAGCTATGTTATCCTGATAGATCAGTCTTGTTATTTCCCTTTTGACTGCTATCACCAATTCCTCTCTAGAACTAAAGCCTTGAGACTCTACTTGATTAGACATGATAGCACATGTCGATGCAATATGTTTCTTCTGCTTATGTTTGGATACAACATTCACATGCTGCTAATGAAAGCACAAAATTCATACCTGATACAGGTCAATGCAAAATCTTTTCAATTGCATCCCACACTACGAATTGATTGTCCTAGTTCATAAACAACGATATTTGATTTCTAATGCTTGAAAGGGTGGTGATCCATTTTATTAGATAAGAGCCATGTATTATCAACACTATAACACAGGATGGTAATGGCTACAAAAATTTGTGTATCATGAAGCCAATTCGGTGCCTTGTATGCTGTTTCCCACATACTACTGGAAATGGGAGGATTCTAGCACACATCATCAATTGAGAAATCAGGAGCTTGTAGGAAATGCATGGAACAAGACATTCAGAAACCTTGCACAGAGCAAACATGCACAGCCTATGGATAGTCTTAAAAAGGACACAGATGTGGCTTTGGATCGCAGATGTATGGAATTCCAATTTAATGAGCCTGTAAAAAGTGAACTAGAAAACCATCTGAATCCCGCCCAACTTTGCCCTGATACAAAATACAATGCTAGCTTTGCATCCTGATAAACTTGGCAAACATTGAACAGATTGGCATGTCAGCTCAATTTCTTCTTTGCTTCCTTGTTCTCCTCCGTAGCAACAGGAAAATACTTCACGTGCACCATGTCACTGACTTCATTTATCACCTGCACCAGAACCCATTAAGGGCATCATTCATGGTGATACTAAACATTTTAAAATGGCCTACAGAGTGCACTATGCAATTCATGAAGCCACGCACAAGTGGTTAAGAAAGATCTAACTTTGTCATCTGGTTAAGAAAGATAGAAAGAAAATAATATTGTGAAAACAGCCTGCCATAAAAACATGTGATAGCAGTATCTACCTGCTGTATGTCTGGCTTCTAGTAGTATTTTAAGTGTGTCAAACATCTCAGAGATCTAACTAGGCATCGAAAAGGAAAGCACACTTGTGACCGCCGATCTTAAGTGGTCAATCCAACGCAATGGACATTTTAGCACAACATTTGGCAGAGCCTCTAGGTTCTTCCCCTTAACCAAGTATTTTGGAGTTTTTTCATGCCCTTGGATGTCCAAATTTTACAGAGCTACCCACTCTAAAAATATGAACAGTAACTTGATAAAACAGAGACTTCCCAACTATTATCTCCCCCGGCTCACAGAATGTCATACTTACAGATGGGACTTCAAAGTAAAAGAGAGTCTCCTTAATATTTTCTCAAGGCAGCCTCATTGCGAAAATCATCAAACAAGACATCATCAACATCCCTCCTCTATCACAGGAAGTTAAGAGGTCAAATTTGTAGTAAGAATATTTATTCCAACCTCAATTCCACGTTGCAAATCTTCTCTTGTATGAGCTGCTGAAATGCATATGCGTGCCCTTGCTAACAGCAGAGGTGTTGCAGGGAATGAAACTGTTACTACTGCAACCTGTTTGACAGTCATATATCAGTTCGCACAAGGATATAACATAACAATTGCAGACAATTGCAGGACATCAGTATATGTACATACATTGCGTTTAAAGCATTCCCGTGAGAACGCTGGAATTTTAGCAGGATTATACAGCATAACAGGCATCACTGGTGAATCAGGATCTCCCAGTACTTCGCAACCAATTTTTGTCAGCTCCTCCCTGAAAAAATTGCTATTTTCTCGAATCTGTGCAAGTTTCCTCGCTCCTATGACAGCAGCATGTTATAACCCATATGCACATTTGGGCCTTACTTTAAGTTCGATATACAATATCTTAAACATCAAAATTACCTCGATCTGAACCATCTTCACCAAGTATGACCTTCAAAGCAGAGGTCACTTGTTGAACTGCTGGAGGAGACATAGCAGTCGCATATAGATGACCTGGACTAACATGCTTTAGATATTTTATAAGCTCCTGCACAAGTTTCCAATTTTAACAGGCAAATGTGAGTACAGATGCAGCATGATAAAGTCCTCACTCAACAGTATACTTATTTAAAGCTCACCCTCGATCCAGCTACATAACCTCCACAGGATCCAAATGACTTTGTGAAGGTACCCATCATAATATCAATGTCAGTTGGGTCCACACCAAGATGTTCGCATATCCCTCTGCCATTCTTGCCAATAGCTCCAATGCTGTGTGCTTCATCAAGGTAGATGTATGCCTAAAAGTCATAAAAAGCGGCTCATAAAAACCACAAAATGGGTGCATGAACCATGGAACAGGCTGCCAGAATAATTAGCTCTAGTATAGAATTAAAGTGATGAAACTGCCAGTTGAAACTTGAATCATTGAAAAATCAAGTATGTTTTGGGGCACCTTTACTTCTGCATTGCATGCTTGAGTTACCGATGAACTCATGACAACATACATTCACAAACAAAGCACATCTTCTTTGTGAAATCTATCATAAAACATTCACAACTCAAAAGACATGCAAACTAAATAACCCTCCTGTGCAGCAGGATCACAAGTAATGTAAGAGAATTAGACCTTGTACTTCTTACAGATGGTAACAATTTCATTCAGCCTGCACATTTCCCCTTCCATACTGTAGATGCCTTCAACCACAACTATGATTTTCTTCCAAGGCCTATGAGTCCTGGGCTGTCCTTCTGCAATTGCCTCCCGTAAAACTTCCTCCAGATGTTCAGGTACTACAAGCGCAAGCCAGAACTTAACCCAAAAAGTTCACAAAATCTCAGAGCAAAGCAAACCAGGTTACTCTGTCACAAGAATTTGAATTTCAGCCTTGAAAACAAGCTTCAAAAATGAGCTCCATGCAGCACATGATGCTGGCAAATCTTATTGAAGTGATTATCTTACTGTTGTGCTGGAAAACAGTTACTTTGGCACCTGAACCACGTGCTCCAGCTACAATCGAAGAGTGGTTCAGAGAGTCACTGATAATCAGACCACCCTGAACCAATAAACATTTCGTCACCTCAATATTCAGAAGGGCAAAGGTGAAATGGAATGCAGCTTGAATCCAAATGACCTTAACAGCATGTAGGTCAATTAAATGCACAAACCAGGAAAAAGGCTGCAACAAATAGCAGATGCAAAGAAAAAACAAGAAACTCAATCCACATCTGAAACCTATGCAATCACAATAAAGGTAATGAATTATGTCCATTCCAACAACTAAAGTATTCTATTTTTAGCTTTGAAACAGATTTCGACAATCATGACTCTCAATTTGACAACAACAGAAATAAACGTCAAGGTCAATATATTCTGCAAGTATCCCACAGAAACATCTTGCTTTTAGGTTGCAAAACAAGATAATAAAGTTGATAGAATGTGAACCTTGCTATGAGTCACTTGGAGCCACTTATCAGGGAGGTGCATCTCAGTCAATGCAACCACCTGGTGAAGGTGACCGACTCTCAAACTGAGGGAGAATATCCCATCAATGGAACGACTGGCCATCCAATGTCTTGTTCCTTTGGTTTGTACGAAACACTTCTCATTGTTCCATCTGCAGTGCAGTGGGCCTAATGCAATGCAGAGACTTGACTTTTACTAGTACAAGGAGCATTGCCTGGAGTGCATCCCAATCTCAGAACCCATCCCTCCCACCCTTTCCTACTTCACATCTAGGTCATTGGATCTCCTAATTTAAGTTCAGGTTTAGATCCATTATCTCAACTAGGTTCAGTAGCATTCCCTTAGGTTTACAGCCTAATGTAGGTTTTAGGACAGCTTTCCCCTAATCTTTTTCGTGAGCACCTGTAATGCTTCATTTCCTGGAACTCTTCCCATGCACTATGCACCTTGCATTAACCCTTAAAGGTGAGTACCGCCAACTTACAATCTTCCCATGCTAGGAATATCTCCATTCATGCACACTGAACCACAGTCCCAAGCACCTCAGGGCCCACACATCCTCCCATCACCGCAGCTCATATTCTATGGCTACACAGACAGCTCACATGCAGTCACCTAGTCAGCCTTATTACAGATAAGGCTCACTTAAGGGCCAATTTTGCAACTTGGTTGAATCTCATGCCACAAGTGCTTGAGTCTTTAAAGATTTGGAAACTTATCTAATGGCTAGAGTTACAATGTGATTCTTGAATCTCCCACCCTAGCCTTGTCTATCAATGGAAGGCTCACAATGATATGGCACATTTATGCAGCAAGTCATCACTTTGCGTACTTCTATCGAGAAGGCCCACTTCTTCAAAGGGGACATCAAGGAGATGCAAGAATTCAAAGGAAGAGAAGGCAAATCCTAAAAAGGGCAACTCCTCTTTCACGAACAATCCTCGAGCCAAAAAAAGCTATGTAGCATAACATCACTAAAAAGAAAATATTTTACACCTATTGCTGTAGGTCCTGGTCACATTGATGAAATGAAACCAAGTGTTAGGTTAGGATTCAGCAGCACATACACTCACAATGAACAAGTGAACAGCTAGAGAGGAGAGTTGCTAGAAGATCACATCCACTGTATGAGAATGATAGAGAAAGTACAATCCCTAGGGTACTTAAGTACCACATCCATTGACCAAAATAGGCTTGCAGTCTTGCATCTGAAAATGCTCAAGAAGCTGCCCAATGTACTTCAACTGTCGCAAAACGATACCCCTATAAAGCAATACTCAAACACACAATACAAACACAATCATACGACAAAGCACAAACTGATGAAATAACTCAATAGGGTTAGGGTAACTCAAAGAAAATGAACACTGAAGATGAAAGACTAATGAATGAATACATACAATGCTCAATGTAGTAAACACACTATACAAAGTGTATACAAAACCTCGAACTCTCCTATCTCTGAAGGACCCAAGCACACGGTATGAGATGGAGAGTGCGTCATACTCCATATGGATCCCAAATGCAGCAGACAGCCTCTGGATGCGATCAGCAATAGCAAACTCAGATCTGGAGAGTCTGGATCAGGCTGAATACTAAGAGCAGCATGGAAGAATGGGCTGCAGGTAAAGAACTGTCAACAAGGACCAAGCAACTGCTGCAAACAGCAAATGCAGCTGTAGAGATTCCATTGTGTGCTGGATGAAGACAACACTGCCTCTTCTTCTTCTTCTTTTGTTGTTGCAGCTATTAATGGCACTCAAAGGCAGCTAGGATGCTGTGTACAGAGCAGCATGTACACCTGGTGCACCACGTGAAGCAGGTTGAAACAGTTGTCGAGTATGGGGCATGACTGGGAGTTGGCATATACCTGAATAATGGGAGAGTTGGGAGGAAGTGAATGCTTCAAGGTGACTGGGAGTCAGCGCAGTTTGTAATGTTGATTACTGGTGATGTGACATAGTCAGGCATGATGTAGCTTACTCAGGCGGCAGATAGACATAAGTCACACGTTTTAAAGGGGCAGACTTGCAGGCTCAGGCAACTGATGCAGTACAAGCATGATGGCCAGGCAGGTTGTCACATGTGGGACTGGACACCAGAAACAGATCAGGCCCTGGGTGTGAGAATCAACAGGAAGGATGGCATCTTAGGAAGGAGCAATAATTGGCATGGCACTGTGCTGGCAGATCACCAGATGGATAAGATGGGCAGCAAAGCACACGTGGCTGACATCTGTCACCAGCAGAGCACAAGCTGAGCTGGCATCAGGTCCTGGCAAGACAAAGTGGTGATGAGCAACTGACTCTCAGCGGTTGACTTCAGGGCCACAGGTCCCAATGACAACGGCTCGAACAGCTGGAGGGCAGGTGACTGCAACAGATGGCAATCCAGTAGTCATGGCAGTGACACGGACATGGATAGGGCCAATGGCTAAGCTGAGACAACTGACGGCCCGTATGACTGGTTACAATGAGTGGTTGTGGTACCACTGTAAGCTGTGACAGGAGGATCTAAGGTGGGTGAAGCTCTGTGGTGGAGAGAGAGAGGAGAGAGAGAGAGAGAAGAGAGGAAAAGAGAGAAGAAAAAAGAGAGCACTTGCATGTACACCAATGCAAGTAGATTGATATACTAGATTGATGATTCAAAGTAAAAGAACTATTATGCCACATGCACTTCTTGAGCTAAAACACACTTTATAGCTGATTAGCATCTTCAAACAACCCCAAAACACGCCTAATTAATAGAAAAACGCAAATTTGGTGCGCAATTTAAGAGAATTTCAGTGGTCCCCCAAAACCCTACTTTTTTGGGACACCCTTCAACATCTATAAATAGATAGGCTGCCCACCATTCAGCCTCATCCCTTCAGTGCAAGTTCTTACTCCTCTGTTGCGTTTGGTCCATCTGCCATTGCCAACCCACAAACAGCCTCCTCCTTCCTACATTCAGACTCTCCATCAACCACACGACAGGCGGCAGCCCTCCATTGTCATCCCTACAATCTGTGTTCGGCCTTTTCTCCCCTAGGCGATAGCTGGCAACCACCATCTACATGTTGTTGCCAACCATCTTCTCCCTGCTGGCAGCCATCCCCTACAGCTGCATTTGCAACTTCCTGCTGCCGCCTACCACTCCAGGTGTCACCAGGTGGTGATACTTTTTGCAATTGCTTTCCTTACTTATAAAAATATTTTATTTTTCATTTCTTTAGTTGATGTTGCTTTTTACCCCCAGAGTTCTCTTGGATTAAGCCGGGATCTTTACATGGTCAAAAGAGGCAGGCATTTGACATATTGGACTAATGGTTTGTCTGAGCCTTAGGACCAATTCCATATTGAACGGGCATTGAAGAATAGAATGCCAGTGGTTTGGGACTGTGTGCTTAGCTAGCCACTGGAGATGGTGCAGGACAATGAGCCTGGCCCAAACAGAAGATGCACATGTGAGAATGCTCACGGAATAAAAGTCACTGTAACTGAGCCACATTACACTTTTTGATGTGGTTGCAATGATAAAAGTTGCTCAGAACAACTTGAGGAATGCAAGGGTCACCATCCCTGGGGAGTTACTGTTTTTGGACCCCAAAATCTGTTCGCGTTATTATCTTCGTTTTTTGCACGAGGATTAATTCTCTAGTTTGTGCCGAGGTCAAATTTTGCACCAATCATAGAGAATTTTAGACCGGAAGGTTTAAACGGGAAAATTGTTACATGTATGCCATGTGGCACAAATTCCCGAGAGAGAGAGAGAGAGAGAGAGAGATAGAGAGAGCATTTTAAAAAAACGTAATAGGCATGAGGGGCAAATCTGAGAATGAAGTTTTGAGGAGCTAAGGGCAAATTGCTGCAAGTTCATCAGCTATGGAGAGTACTTCTTCGTCTGTGACTCATGTACCGAGGTAGAGCTTGCTCCCTCCGGTCAACTCTCTATCTATTCTCAAAGAAAATGCTTTGCATGATGGGCTAATTCCATCGAATCTACAGTTCTGTGTTTTCTTTGCACTTCGGCTAAGGCAAGAGCCTCATTGTCCAGGTTCAGGAGCAGCTGTTGGCTTCTCCAATGCAAGAACTAAAGAAAGTGATAACCATGCCATACAGGAACAGGGGTTTTTAGCTCTCATTTAGTGTTGTTTGTGAGACTGTTTTACTGCTGGAATGATGTCAGCCTAAAATTGTTATTCTGGATATGTTGGACAGTAAAAACAGTAAATACAGAGTTCTACAGGCTGCAATTCTGCACATGAATCATTGAGTTATGGTCACAGAAAATGCTTTCCTAAAAGGGATGTTATTCTGGATATGCTGGACAGTAAAAACAATGAATACAGAGTTCTGCAGACTGCAATTCTGCACATGAATCATTGAGTTTTAGTCATAGAAAATGCTTTCCTAAAAGGGAGGATGTTTTGGATATGCTGGACAGTAAAAACAGTGAATACAGAGTTCTATAGACTGCAATTCTGCACATGAATCATTGAGTTATGGTCACAGGAAATGTTTTCCTAAAAGAGATATTGTTATAGTCATGCTGTACTGTCCTTATGCAACTGGGATTTACTCAGAAAAGATGAAAACCAATTGTTCACAGGTTATGTATTTTGGAACATTTCATTTTTGCAACTTTCCATCTTTTAATTGATAAAGGTAACCTTACCAAGTACCTGGAAAAGGTGGGACAATACATAGACCACAATAAATGCACTAAATTCCTGAGAACCTTTGATGTTCAAAGGAACATTGGCACAGTGACCGTCAAGCAAAGTGAGAGCTCTAGAAGTGTGGTGGTTCCCCTTAGTCTAGAGATCGTAGAGAAGGCACTCGGGCTAGCAGAGAAGCCAAAAAAGAGACCCAAGAGGGATGTGTATGGAATGCTAGGGATGGACAAAGGAAGGGTCTACACCAATGATGGAATCAGCCTAGCTGATATTCCGAATCCCACCATTCGATTGCAGGCTAAAATGATCCATACAATTTTTTCAAGCCAGAGATACAATGCCCTTATGAGTAGAATCGGTGTACCCTTGCTTAAAAGCCTTGCAACCACAATGCCCTGTGGACGAGGTGAATTGGAATACCTATGTCTGGAAAAAAATACAAGCCTCGGCAAAGGTACTAGCCATAGCATCAAGGGTGGTAGGAGGAGAGACCCCGGTTACCATTGAAGAGTCCAAAAGGAAAAAACCTACCTCCAAGGATTCAACCATAGGTTTTGGAGCTCACCTATTGCACTTTGCACATACATTCCTAGAAAATCCATTGCACCTTCTAGGACCATTTCTCCACCTCAATGTATACCATGGAGACCACACACTTAGCCTTTCCCTTTTCAAACTTCCATTGTGTACTTACATACTGATTGCATTGCACTTAGCTTTGCTTTTCTTTATTTTTCATTTTGTTTTTTGGAGTCTCTCACAACTGACCTGTGCTTGCAAATTTTGATCTCTTTTGCAACCAATCCTTCCTAAGCTGGAGACAAAATCTATGGACCGTTTCTTTCATGGTTCCATCTACTTGGAGTTTTGCTCTTCTAACAAACATGGAGGCTTCCCATCCATGTGGCGGATCATGCATTGAAACCCCTCTTCCTTCTTGGAAAGGGTGGTAATTCCCTGATTAAGCACTTAATTACAGCAATCAGCACATGAACATAACTTCAAATACACAAATTACCTTAATAATCTTGGACATTGGACACCCTGTTGGCCCCAAAACTGGTGCCCCTTTCGGTATTTCTTTAACATGATTGCTAATGGAATTAGTACAAGCTGAGATTCACAATCTCCTTTGCTATTCCAAAAAACCCTTGCTGTAGCAACAATCAACAATCAATTCGGGCCAATCGCCCCTTGGTTTTTCAACCAAGACCTACACAAATGGAACCACCAACTATCCAAATGCTGCCCCAATTTACAATGAATGGGCTGGCATTTTAGGTGCTCGATTCAATATGCAATGCCTTCACCGATTGGCACAGGTCCCGAGGTGGCTGTCAAACCCTAATTTCCACATAATTTTAGGGTTTACAGCAGAGATCTCTCTGCTATCCACCAAATTTGACTAAAATTTGATCCAAAAGGCTGAAAAATGTTAAGAATGACTAAGCACAAGTTGGAGAAGGTGAGAGAATGCCAGAAGTGAGAGAGATTTCTGATTTTCACACAAGAAAGGCCTGAAATCTGATTGCTGCTTGTACCAGACCATTTAATGCTGTTGCCAGCTCCCAAGAGGCCTCAAACTGCTGTCACCTGCCCCAATCAGCTATCGCCAGCTCCTGAAGGTCCCAAAATTGCTATCGCTTGTATCAGATGGCTTGATTCTTGCTAGTCTAGCCTCTAGAAGGTCCTCCACAACAAAAACTCAGTCCAGCAGCCTGTTCTCTCTCTTTTCCTCAACCTAAATGAACTGAATTCCTCTCTCCAGCCTCCAAAAACGTTTTTTCAATCTTGCATAGGCACTTTTGCCAAGTGGTGACCTTCCAAACCCATTTTCCAACATTATCCACTCATTTAAATACTTTCAAAATTAAATAATTCTAAAAATTAAATTGAACTCTTTTGATCCTGCCCAAAATTAAATGTGCCATAGCATTCATTCACTTCAAAGTTTCTTCTCTCTATGTTTGTCTCTACATTTGAGTCATACTTGCCCTTGTAAGTACTACGGACCTATTCGTTCCGTACAATACCGTACAGTACAATGCTATACATAAAAACTACCACTTTTTGGTCACCACGCCTAGCACATTCCGTATCACGATCAAAGTCAATTCTGCGCTTTCTACCCACATTTTTATCTCGTTTTCTGCCCACATGGCACACTTGCCAACCCATTGCCACTTACCATTGGATGCCCATTGCTCATTAGATGCCGATTGCCATTGGATCCCATGCTCTAGCCTTGGATGCTCTTTTCCACACTCTTGAGTCTTCTCTCTTCTTTCACTTTGGATCCCTCTCTTGTTCCACTCTTCCCTAGCCTATAAAAGGTGCTCCTTCCCTCCATCCTTCCACACCAAATCAACAAGCATTCTCATTGCTCAAGCCTCTCTCTCTTCAAGCAAGCTATCTATCTATCAAGATTCAAGCCTATCCCAATTCCTACCCCCTCTCTATCTAGCTTCCAACCCCCCTCTCTCTAACTTTCAAGTCTCTCACTCTCACTCTCTTTCTCAAGGCTCAAGGCTCTCACTATCCCTCGGGCCTCTCTCTCTCTCAAGTCTCTCTCTCACTCATGACCTCCCTCTCCATCGGCATCATGACTCGTGAGAAGCACGAGGCCTTCAATTTGCACGCCACCCATGTGGAGAGACACACAAAGAAGTCCAACTCCCACCATTGGACGTGCAAGTATTGTAGGAAGTGCTACACAAGTGGTGTGACCCAACTTCTCCAACATCTTTCCAAGACTATGCCTACTAATGAGGAAGCATTAAATGTTATCTTCAACCGATGTAGTTGAGGCCTCCACCATTGGTGGCGGGGACTCCATGTCCACATCCAACTCCGGCAAAAGACAAAGAGTGGAGGCTCATGCGGCACCGGAGAGGCAATCCTCTTTCTATCAAGCTCCTGGTCATGTGCGTGGATTAATTGCCTTTCTCAGAGAAAGGCAACAACTTGTAGATATTGAAATTACATGCACAGTGATTTGCATTCAATGTCTTAAAGCAAGAGCAATGAAAGATGGTAAAAGCCACTACCAATGTGGTCCATGTGAAGCATGGACCGGTGTTACATACAACAACATGAGAACGAAAAAGATTGATGAAGAGAAGCAGAAGATTGATAGAGCACTTGTTCCTATTCGGGCTGCATGGATTAAATATGGTTGCTCCATTCTCACCGACCGATGGAATGATTGTAAGAAACAAGGTATTATCAACATACTCCTCTCATGTCCACTCGGCACTTACTTTTTGCAAGCCATAGATACCAGCAAGAGGGGGAGAAAAACAAAAGGCACCTTCATCTGTCGCCACTTTCAGCAAGCTATCATTGAGGTATACGTTGTCTTTTAAATTTGTTTCTTTCATTTGAAAGTTAAATCTTTTGAGGCTCAACTCTCTCTTAACTTTGAGTTTTGAGTTTTGCGTTTGTGTTTTGCGCTTAGGGTTTGAATTTTGCTTGTCACTATCTAAGTCTTTGTGTTTTAGTCTTGGTCGTCCATGCTATGTTTCCTCAGTGCAAACCCTAGCCCGTCTTCACAGCACTAATGATAAACTTTTGGCATATACAATGTGATGCATGGCACTTCCTGGAAGTACTCATATAATCAAGATAAAAACCCCTGCTGTTTTCAACCAAAATATAGCATTCATGGATGCACATCCTTGGACATGAAACTCACATACAAGGTGATCAGATTCACATTCTCTTGTAAGCCACTTGTGAAGTAGACTGGTTTTAATATGACATTCTACACCTATGAAAAACAGTTTCTGCCTTTTGTACCAAAGGCTTTCTCCAAAACACAAAATTCTTTCAAAAATTTGAACTCACACCACACTGTTCTTGCCAACACCAATCAATCAAGGTAGATGATCAGAAATATCGAGTAGAAGGGTGGCATTAGAGATATCAAATGAAGGGGTGGCAGATACCTTCCCGATTAAAGATGGTAAGGTTGTTGAATTTGTGGCAAACCCCATGCCATAGATCATTGCAGCAGGTTTTCCAACAAATTTTGCAATCATCTCTTCAAGTTCCTCATGCAGGAGTGTGTTTCCTGAGAAAGTATGCCTTATATTTACAACTATGTTATATTCCAATGTACTGAAAGTTCATTAAACAGTCATGGGGCCTTACCACCATCTGCACGGCTGCTGCAGGTACTCTGAGCAAACTTTTGTAGTGACTGGACCACTCGAGGTGTACAGTACTCATCAGCGGCAGCAAAACCAAGATAATTGTATGAACCGAGATTTAGACAATTGCGTGTCTTATCTGTTAGACTGCACAAGAAAATGTTAAGAGAGCTTGCTACAATTTCCATTAGAAAATTAAAATGCCTCATCCCTTCCATGCCTGCCACCTACAGGTCCAGGACATATTCAGTAGATTCTATGCCACAGAAATTTATGAGATATAATTCTCATGCCTAAGCCTTTTTCCTCCCTCAATTTTCCGACAACATTGTAGCATGTTGCAGTAACCTCTTGCCTTCATCCAAAAAATGTTAAGATTAAGATAGATTTTCTACTGCATCTTTAATATTTTAATTTCTCACGTCAATTACATGTAATGTATTGATATAATGTCTCTTTCCTCTTAGGCACACACCATTGGGAAGTCGCTCTTATTTCAACCCCTTCAAGAATGCAGGTGACCCTTTGACTTTACAAAAGATAAGTTAATCACATTTCTCCCTAGAAGATATGTAGCCATAACCCTTGAAGGCTTTGGCATCAATTGAGTTGTAATGTGTACACTTTGGCTCACACTCATGATGCTGCTACAGTACAGTCAAAGTTAATAGTGGTGGAAGGAGGGGCAAAAAGGATTTCAATCTAGCTGTATTACATACGCTTTTGGCTCACATGGGCACCAATGCTACCACAAAATAGTCAAATTGAAGTGGAAGGAGGGAGGAGGATAAAGACTTGTGATCCAGATGTAGAACTCACTAATGCTCTTAGTTTGTAATAGTATGCATTCCTACAATTATGATAACAGGATACTAGCAAAATACAAGCAGAAGAAATAGTAAATAAATTGGGACACAGTGCGTGCAAACATAGAAACTCTAAAACATCACAAATGTATCAAACTCTAAAACATCACAAACGTATCACTTACATGAGTGTCTTATTACTGTCGTTTGAGTAGCGTTCTACCACGTCAATCCATGCATTTGGTGCACTTGCAATGGGCCGATTGAAACAATCCTACACACACAAGACACATAAACTCCCTGTTGTCACACGCATATAAACATGAATAAGTGGAATAGGTTTCACAACAGTTCAAACTGTTGGACATATAGAAAGATGTGTTGGTAGCATACAATCATAACAACCAGGAGTTTCAGAAATGCCTGGGTAGGAAACCAGTTTCCTAGGGTATTCATTTTGCAGAATTGTAGGAAATATTCATTCTACAGAAGGGTCTGAAAAGCATTTCCTACAGAGGAAGCAAAAGGTAATGGATCTAGGATTTAGATACATTTAGCATGCAAGAAAATAAGTCTACTCATCCATTGCCTACACAAATGATGACAAATTTCCACTATATTAGGGTCGAATAATGTCAAATGTGAAAGGATATGAACATTGTGATTACCATTTCAAAAATATTACAACTCAGGACATCAAGACATGATATCCAAAGACAACTTCAAAACATCATGTTAATAAACACAACAGTTCAAAGATCTACAATCATAATGAACGTGTTAACCAATGACTCATTTCAATATTTGAAAACACATCTAAGACATAAATAATATGTATTAGATGGCACATATTAGTCAAGCCCAAACTTCAATTACAATCTTCAAAATTACTTGCTTCCTAGGTAAGACTAAAAATCCATTCTTTTGGTTATCTACTCATGTTCTTGGGGTTTGTTTTTGGGTTTTCTTTTCCTTTTCATAATAGGTAATTGTATTAATTACCAAAAAAGTACAAGATTACCAGATTACAAGATGCCGGATGGCTCCACGCCATCATGTATAAACTCTCTTTTACAGAAGGTCAAGTGACTAAAAGAGTACAAAAATCACGGCAAAAAAGTAGCAAAGATCATCATATGCCAAGGGACCAAGACCTCCCTAGAAAGGAGATCACCGTGTTGAATAAGGTCCAACTACCAATGTAGGAGAACTTTCAACTTAGCAAGGTGTCTTATGTCCCTGGACATCTGCATGGACACTAGTAACATTGGTCATGATGGTTACAAAGTGACTTACTGCCAATGCACTAAGAACACTTCGGGGTTAAGGCAGCGGAGTCATGACTAAAGTGATGGGTCACAAAGAGCCAAGAAACTATAGTGAAGCAATTGGTGATGAGAATTGGTGCATGGCTATGGATGAAGAATACAATGCATTGGCAAAATGACACTTGGGATTTGGTTAGATTGCCTAAAGGAAAAACACCCATCATCTCTAAATGGGTTTACAAGGTGAAATGCAAAGCAGATGGATCTCTGGAGAGATACAAAGCACGGCTGGTTTATAGGACTCGAGGCCCTATTGTGCACATCATTGTGTTATCACCACTCTTGGACTCTTGGCCCATTAGCTGACACATCTATACATCAAGATGGTGTGGGCTAGTGGTATGTGACACCAACCCTTGGGATGCACTTGTGGCCCAAAGTGTTACTAGCTCCCAAGCTTAGGGGTGAGCCTATTTGGCTCTACATTTGGGAGGTGAACCTGATGTCCAATCCCTTTTATGGAGAGTTAAAACTGTGTTGTGTCTCGTGTGCACATTGAATTCTAGCAGGACATTATATTGGTATCAAAGTGTCAACCAACAATTGGACATGAGATTCAATGGTGTGCACAAAACCACTTTTGCTCACAAAACCATGTGGTTCACACTTGACAAGTATGCCTTCATCTCATTAAGGGTGGTATGGGAACACTACTAGTGGGAGGGGCATGCACAAGGGGCACATGTTGTAGGTGGTGGATATGAAAGCAAGGTATGTTTTTTGATTCATACCTATACTTGGGCTGTGTTGAGACGATGCTTGTGAACAAGAATTTTAAGCGGTTCTACTAATCGGAGTCTAGGGCGCTGCTACTCTAAGGATATGGTAGACCAACATCACAAGCTAAAGCTTGTGGCCTAGGTAAGCATCGAAGTTTTGGTTGACAATAATTTCTATTGAGTTAATAGTTAATGTTAACACTAGCATTAAATGCTATCATTGCTTCAACATTTAATGTAAGCACTCATTTTAATTCTAACAGTAGCAATAAAATGTTAGAGCAAACATGGCTATTGATGTTAGTCATCACAAAAAGAGAATAACTATGATGGTGAAGAAAAAGAATGATTACAAACATGAAGAGAGAATGGGGCAATCGTGAAGAAGAAAACAAGTGACAACCTACTATCATCTCAAAGTGATGACCTGATGTAGATAGAAATGGAGTGAGAAAGAGAGCAAACGAACAGTGACAAACTATTTGCAATGAAGGGGAACTGGGAGATGGAGGAAAGCCACAGAAGGCAAGGGAAGATAGAGAAGGAAGGGGAGATAGGAGTAGCGTGAATTGAGAGAGAGCACAGGTGAGGAAGGAAGCAGATTGAGTTGGAGATTAGACGTCAAATCAAATAGGTACCTTACAATCCTTTTGGGGTTGACTTATATAGTCCCCCACATTTCCCCTACTATTTTCCCATCTATTTTCCACATAAAATCCATGCTTTTCCCACCTTCATTACAGCCATCCCTTCCCAAAGAATTTTACCCTCAAAATTTCCATGAGGCTGCCCTGAATGAGAAAAATACAGCAGAAACTAATCAGCTTTGTAGGAGATAGGGGTAGTCCTGCACAATGCTCTCAGGTTGCCAAGAATTCTCATCTTCAGATAAACCTTTCCATTTGATGAGGTATCTGTGTAGGCTTTGTTCCTGAGCACGTGATCTCTGAAGCCTTTGACTTGCTCCGGCACATAAATGATGTGGCCCTCTTCATCCATAGGAGGCAACTCACGAAGAACCTGAACATGCTGTCCGACATGTGGTTTCAGCAATAATACATGGAAAACATTATGGATCTTGGAGGTCCTGGGTAGTTCCAACTGACATGCTACCTCCCCAACTTTGTGGACGATTTTGTAGGGGCCATAATACCTGTGGGCAAGCTTGGTGTTGGTATTACCTTTCATTGAGGCATATCGATTCTTATGGAGACGTAAATGCACATAATCCCCGTCTTCAAAAGATAAGTACCTCCTTTGTTCTTCCGCATACTTCTTCTGCTTGGCTTGGGCATCCTGCATATTCTTCTTAGCCAACTGCAGAAGGGCATCCATGCTCTCCAAATCATTTCTTGCTTGCTGATTTTTCACAGCCAAGTTTGCAACCCTGGAAGGCATTCCCACTTTGCATCCATATATAGCCTCGAATGGACTCATGCCAATAGAGAGGGTGTTTGGTGCTATTGTAACAAAATTCAGCCAATGCTAACCATTTGTACCAAGACTTCTGTGTGTCATGAGAGTAATGCCTTAAATACTCCTCCGACCATTTGTTCACCCTCTCTGATTGTCCATTTGTTTGGGGATGATAAGCAGTACTAGGCGCAAGGGAAGAACCAACTGCAGTGAATAATTCCTGCCAAAAGTGGCCCATAAACTTAGCATCCCGGTCACTGACAATCTCTTGAGGAAAACCATGGTGCTTGAACACATTTTCAATGAATTGCCAGGCAACCTGTGAAGCTGAGTACCGAGTCCTAGTCGATATGAAATGGGCCTGCTTGGTCATCCTGTCAACCGCCACGAATATGCTATTCCAACCCTTATCTGTAGAAGGCAAGCCTGTAATGAAGTCTCTGGCAATGTGAGTCCATCTGCCTTCAGGAATGGGTAGCGGTTGTAGAAGGCCTGCGGGTAACCGGCTGTCCACTTTATTTTGTTGGCAGTGCAAACATTCACTGACAAACTTAACCACATCTCGCCACAAGCCATCCCACATAAAGCTCTCCTTGACCTTTTCATATGTTTTTGTGATACCCGTATGCCGTGACATAGGAGATGAGTGCATTTCCTGTAATACTAACAACTTGTACTTGGAGTCTGGCACAAGATAAATTCTGTCCCTGCACCATAACAGTCCGTTGCAGAGCTGAAATCGAACATGTCCTTGGCTGGACGGACTCTGTAACTCCACAAAGATAGGGGCTGCATCAGAATTTTACATGTATTCCTCCTGAATCCCAAGTATCCACTCCTGATGAAGCGTGGAAATGGCAGACAGTTTGCATGACCACATCTTGGACAAAGAATCAGCAACCACATTCTCTTTCCCTTTTCTATATTCAATGTCAAAGTCATAGGACTGAGCTGCAGCCAGCCATCTCTTCTGCTTCATGGATAAATTAGGCTGCGTTAAAAAGTACTTGAGTGTCCTGTGATCCGTTTTGACCTTAATCTTGCTACTATACAGGTAGTAGTGCCATTTTGCAAAAGCATGCAAGATTGCCAGCATCTCTTGATCATAAACATGATAATTCATTTCCCTGGCATTAAACTTCCTGCTCTCAAAAGCAATCACACCATGCTCTTGTCTTAAGACAGCCCCTAAACCTTTGCCACTGGCATCCGTCTCAATAATGAAAGACCGTGAGAAATCAGGGCACACCAATACAGGTGCATTACTAAGGGCATCCTTGAGGTTATCAAAGCTGAGTTCTGCTGCTTCTGACCATTGGAAGGCATCCTTTTTCAGCAAATCAGTGAGAGGGGCAGCCCTTTTGGCAAAGTTCCTAATGAATCTCCTGTAAAAAGAAGCAAGACCCAAAAAACCCCTGAGCTGTGTGGTATTATGTGGCTGCGGCCACTCCTTAATGCATTTCACCTTAGCTGGGTCTACCCTGATTCCGTGCCTGCTTACAACATGACCAAGATATTCAACCTCATCTGCCATAAATGTGCACTTGCTGGCCTTGGCATAAAGCTGATGAATCCTCAAGATTTCTAGCACTTGTCGGACATGGTCAATGTGTTCCTGTGCATCCTTACTATAAATGAGAATGTCATCGAAAAATACCAGCACACATTTGAAAAGAAAGTGGTGCAAGATCTTGTTCATGAGTGCCTGGAAGGTGGCTGGTGCATTAGTCAAACCAAAAGGCATCACCTTGAACTCATATAATCCTCTTTCTGTACGAAAGGCAGTCTTATGCTCATCACCCTCTTTCATCCTGATCTGATGGTAACCTGACCTCAAATCAATCTTCGTGAAATACTGAGCACCCTTGAGTTCATCCAGTAGGTCATCAATCCTGGGAATAGGAAACCTGTTCTTAATGGTGGTCTTATTCAAATCTCTGTAATCAATGCACATACAAAAAGAGCCATCCTTCTTCTTCACCAGGAGTACTAGAGATGCAAAAGGCGAGGTGCTATGATCAATGAAGTTTTTCTCAAGTAAATCTTGCAACTGTGTTGCCACTTCTTCCCGTTCAACCTTAGAAAGTCGATACGAGGCCTTGTTTATTGGTTTACTGCCATGTTCCAGAACTATGGCATGATCAACATCTCTTTTTGGGGGGCAACTGAGATGGCATATCAGCAAACACATCCCCAAATTCTAAGAGCAATTTCTGCATTTCACAATTATCCACATGGGGAATACCACCCTCCTGAGGTACAGAGACATTCAATGCATAAATGGCACTTTCTTTCTTGAGCTCCCTAGCTAGCTGCCTTGCTGAAATGACCTGCAATTTCTGATTCACAATGCCCTGCAATGTAACAGTTCTACCCTTGTGGCAAAACTCAAGAGATAAGGCATTCAAATCTATACTGATTTTCCCCAATGATTGCAGCCAATCACAACCCAGGACAGCATCTATTGGCCCCATATCCAATGCCAGAAGATCGCCTGCAAACTCATAATCATCAGAGAACTTGATCCTGGCATCCTGGCAACAATGTCTACTGATCATATGCTGTCCATTCGCTATCTCCACTTTCAGACCATGGTCTATCTCTGTAGCAACCAATCCCACTCTTTGCAATGTTCTGCAATTAATGAAACTGTGAGTGCTACCACTGTCTACCAATACATGAACAGATCTGCCATTAATCATTCCTTTCAACCTGATTGTGTCAGCACTTTTGGCACCCATCAAGGCATGAAGTGAGATGGTATACAGTGTAGACTGGGCATCCCAATAAATCTGCTCATCATCCACAGGGACATTACCATTAGCATCACCTCTGACATGAAAAGGCATTGTAGGTTGATGCTTCAACACAGAGAGTGTTGGCTTACGGCCTTTCCTGCCACATGTAGGCTGAATATCAATCTCATGCATCACACGAGTGGTTTGCTCAATAGCCCCACCCGGATCAAAGGGAAATGCAGTCCTCTTTGTGGCTTCTGTGTCAGGAGATTCATCATTTGCATCATGAGCTCCTGTCAATTCCTTATGAGAGACATCATGGGGGTCTCCTACATCAGCCACTTCATCATCATCTGATGATTCAATTATCATGCTGAGTTTGGCTGAGCTGACATTCTTCATTTTGCACACATCTCAGTGCTCAGGTGTCCATTTCTTTCCACACCTAAAGCATAAATTTGCCTTTTTCCTACTGTCCATTATGGCCCTGGAATGTTGTTTAACTTCTGATTTGTCAAAATCAGCACTGGGTTTGACACCTGACTTTGCGTCCATGGGCCTGTATGGCTTTGCATATGGCATTTTACTCCCAGTAACCGTTGGATATCGTGGAAAGGGGGCAGCTGCTGATTTCTTATCGATCCAATCAGCAAACTTTTGTAAGAGTGCAGCGATGCGGAAGCGTGGGACCAAGACTGAGAGAGAGAGAGAACACAGAGAGGAGAGAGAGAGAGAGACAGTGGAAGATGAAGATCTGCTGTATAAAGTGTGCTGTATACAAAGATATGCAGATATGTACACGGGCGCAGTGCGCGGGACTGCGTGTCTCCACCTCGACGATGCAACCTGCTGTTCACCTCGAAGTCCGCTGCAGTCTGCATGATCTCCAGCCTGAAATCTGCAAAACAGAAGTGTAATCTGCACGAATCTCCAGCCTGAAACCTGCGATCAAAAGTGTGGAAGACTGTGCTGAACATCGGCTATAAATAGCCAGAAAATATGCACCCAGAATAGACAGGTCTGCTGCATTAAATGCAGCCGACTGACCAGTACAGGTCGGACTGCCACGTGGCAGTCCGACTGGTCAGTCCGACCAGTCTGCCGTACTGTACGGCCAGGGATCTGATATCGCTAACACCCCCTCTCAGAGCTTGGACGGGGCAGAAGCCTGAGGGATCTGGCATGTCTCCGAAGTAGAGCCTGGGGAAGCGCCTTCATAAACAAATCTGCAAGATTGTCCTCCATCTTGCAGTACTCCACAGCGATGGTCTCATCCAGAAGCTTCTCTCTGGTACAGGATCTCTATGTGCTTCGTCCGAGCATGGAAAACAGGATTCTGTACCAAGGCAATGCAACTCTCATTGTCGCATTGCAGCAAAGTAGGACGAGTCTGGGGGCAACCAAGCTCCTCCAACAATCTCTGAAGCCACACAGCCTCACATGTGGTGGAAGACACAGCTCGATACTCCGACCGGGGCTCATACACAAAGTGGATTCTTTGTGCAAGAAGTTGATGGGGACGCCTGTCCTTTTCGAGCGTTTCATTAATTTAGTGTGTACATGGGTGATTCCATAGCGGGTGATTCCGCAAAATGCATATTAAATTAATAAACGTTTATGAGTTTAGAGTGCGCACTCGTAATAAATTAAGGTTAGGATTTATTTCTAACCAGTTGATTTATTTATGTAGCTGAAGACTGCTAAGTATTCACTTTTGTCGGTTTAATTGTATTATTTTACTAACGATTGTGAATGCTTCAGTTGATGTGTAGAGATAGCAGCAGTAGCGGAGGAAAGCATTGGTGGATAGCGAGTATTCGATCTATGGATTATATTTTGATAGGCGCCACGCCTATATTTTGTCATGTCTATTGAGGCATCGATTATTTATTATTATTTTGTATACACCCTTGCGCACGGTTATGTTATTTCTATTTGGACATTGTATTGGGCGTGCCAGACTCTTTGGGCACCGTCCATTAGCTTTATTCCTATTTTTGTGTAAAAGCAAACTCAAAAGCTAAAAGATTGATATATTTTTGTAAATTGGGCTATTATTGAGCATGAAGATGGAATATACATAAAATACATGCTTTGTGAAGCGCTCACACAAAGCATGGGGGGAGATTGCACCCAATTGGTCTCTTGCTCTTGTCGTTCATGCTTTTTACCTTGTAACTTGTGCAAAAAGTAGAGTTCATTGTTCTTGGGGACCTTCCGGCATTCACTACGCGAGCATACAGCGACCGATCTGCGCACCAGTGGTATCAAAGCGGAGCTAAGATCAAGAGCTTCCAGTCGCTACCCATCTCGTGCGAAGGCGGAGCTCCTGGAACGAACGGGCTCTACGGTCAATCTCGTCGCGAACCGTCGATACAGGCAGACTTTTGGTGATCAAGAACCCCTGTTTCTGTCATTAGATCGCGAAGCTCATCTCCTTCATAAAGTCGTGGACAATCAGAGATAAGCTCATATCTTCCATAGCTAAATAAGCTTAAACCTCAAAGTTTCAAAGGCTTAGTTAATTGACTTAAAGCCTTATAATTAAAAAAAACGAATCAAATCGTGACGGCGGGCTGTTCTGAAGGCCGCAAATTCCGCCGTGGACATCCTCTTGTCCTAAAAAACGCGACGCTTCCTGAGAAGCACTAAGCTACTTACTCCCCTAAGTCATCTAAGGCAAGTCATCTCTGCAAGTTATAAACTCCAGGACACACCACAGAAGTCAAGTTCTGCAAGTAATTTCTGATCAAGTTCTGCAAGTTCCTTAAGTCGAATAAGTTCTGCAAGTCTGCAACTCTGCAAGTCACATAAGTCTGCAACTCTGCAAGTCAGACTAGTCAACTGGAGTCAGAACTGACTTGTGCTCAAAACTCCTAGAAGGACTGTTCTGCGCAGAAACTCCGAACTGCAAAGTTGTTCATTGGAAGGTACTCTACCCATACGCAGGTTTACTGAAGCATTTTCAGCATACGAAGAATGATAAATCGCAGATTTTTCGAAGATTGAGAAAGCTATACCCAAAAACATGTAAGCCTTGTAACCCCGAACTTGAGCTACGCTCATCCCGCTAACCTGATTTTGAGTGAGAAAGGTCTTTTGAGTTTTACAGGATGACGGAACCACATATGGATGATCTTATGGCTGAAGGCGACTTACCTGAACCTACGATGGAGCAAAAACTGGACTTAATCATGATGCAATTGGAAGAAGAACGAAGGACTAGGCAAGCATTGCAAGCGCAACTGGCAAAATTACAAAGAGCGTCTACCTACAAAGAAGAACCTCAAGCTGAAGATCTGATTCGACGTACCATTGATGCAACTCTTGAAGCTCAAATCATTCACAAGGAATCAAAGATAAGTAAACGAAGTTTCAAATTCCGTACTTTCAATGGCATACGAGAAGGAAAAACTGTTCTAGCATTCATTAGTCAGTTTGATGACTATTTCCATGAGGAAACCTATGCAGAAAAAGATAAAATCAAGTGTGTTACTAATTACACAGAGCATCACTTTGGTGGACTGTAGTACGCAAGAGCATAGATTGTCCTGCTACTTGGGAAGATTTCAAGAAGAAGTTCATGCAGAATTTCCTTCCACCGCAATTTCATGAGAAAGCTATTAAGCAATGGGATCTTCTCCAGCAACGGGATCATGAGCCTATTCCTCAGTATACATAGCGTTTTTGGAATGCACTCCTCCAGCTACGCATGCTTGAAGATGTACCAGAGGCGACACACAAGCGCAAATATATGTCTGGACTCCTTGGGCATTACTACGCTGAAGTTAACATGTTCAAGCCTGCTACTCTTGAAGACGCCATTTAACTAGCTCACGACACTGAAGATAAGCTACGAGGTAGAGACAGACGGCCACAGCAATTCCAAGCCAATGGTAACTATGGATCTAAACAATTCAATTCCAATTTTAGAAGATTTAATCCAGGTCGTTTCTCTTCATCATCTTTCCGCAAAAATTGGGCAAAACCACCTGCATTACCATCCAATCTCAATCAAAACCCTAAGCCTATTCCACAGCCAAATCCTAATGTACCTAGACTTCCCGCCATTGCAAATAATGTAACCAAAGCCAAGCCAATAGTATGCTATAAATGCCACCAGCCTGGACATCTAGCAGCAAATTGTCATTCAAAGAAGCCACCAGCTCATATCAACTACCTTGGAGCAATGGACGAAAACGAACATGAAGATATGCCTGATTTCACTGAAGATGAGGACGACACTACTACTACTTCCGATACTTTACCAGGTATGCCTACTCCACATTCTTTATTGACTATGAAATGTTTGGGGCATGGAAAGAAAAAGACTATTTTGCATGATGACGGTAGTACTCATGATTTTATTTCAGCAAAATTGGTAAAAGAATTGAAATTACAGACTGTACCTACGCATTATCGCATCAAAGCTGCATTTTTAGGCACTAGGTATAATGGTACACAGGAAATGCAAGACTTAGAGATTCAAATTGGTCAATACACTGAAAGAAGAAATTTCTTAGTTGTTCCATTACAGTCGAGTGACATTATTTTAGGTATGCCTTGGCGACACCAGCATAACCCAGATATAGATTATTCCACACACACAATGAATATTAATTTTCAAGGAAAATCTATTACATTATATGGTATGCATGCATCTAATGTTTTTCCACTGCTTTCGCATACTCAAGCTAAACGTGCATTACGCAAGAGTAGTAAATCCTATCTCATTTGGGTGAATGAACTGCAAGTAAAGGAAAATCATATGCACCCTAGGCATAAAGAATTTCTTGCATATTTTAAGGACTGTTTTGCAGAAGACCTACCACCAAGTTTACCTCCTTCACGTCCAGAAGACCATAAGATAGATTTGATCCCTGGCACACAACCACCTTGCAAAGCACTATATAGGCATAACCAGATAGAGCAAAAAGAAATCCAGAGTCAAGTTGAGGAATTACTAAATAGAGGATTGATTCGACCTAGCAGTTCTCCATTCGGTGCATCTGTTCTATTAGTTAAGAAAAAGAATAATACCTATCGTATGTGCATTGACTATCGAGCTTTAAATAAGATCACTGTAAAGAATAGGTATCCTATTCCTAGAGTTGATGACCTTATGGACAAACTGCAAGGATCTGCTATATTTAGTAAAATAGACATTAAGTCTGGTTACCATCAGGTGAGACTAGATAAGTCTGACATATTCAAGACTGCATTTAGAACACAGTTTGGTCATTACGAATTTTTAGTCATGCCATTTGGATTGACTAATGCACCTGCTACGTTTAGTAGAATGATGAACCGTATATTTCTAAAATATCAGTATTGTGTAATTGTTTTCTTTGATGATATTTTGGTGTTTAGTCAAAATGAGAAAGAACATTATGAGCATTTGTCATTGGTTTTTCAATTATTGAAAGAAAATCAACTGTATGCAAATCCTAAAAAGAGTGAATTCTTTAAAACAGAAATTAAGTATTTAGGTCATACTGTATCATCTGATGGAATTAAAGTTGATCCTAAGAAAATTGATGCAATATTGAATTGGCCTGTACCTAAAAACGTGCATGAGTTACGCTCATTCCTTGGTCTTGCTAGTTTCTATAGGAAGTTTGTACGTAATTTTTCATTACTTGCTTTACCATTAACCAAACTTCTGAAGAAAGGAATTGTTTATCATTGGACCGAAAATCAACAGAAATCCTTTGACTTACTGAAACATGCATTAACCCATGCCCCTGTTCTACAGTTGCCTGACTTTAATAGACCATTCTTTCTAGTAGTGACCGATGCTAGTGGATCAGGAATAGGAGCCGTACTTATGCAAGACAATCATCCTATAGCCTATTCTAGTTGTAAGCTGAAACCTTTTGAACTGAAATATTCCACATATGACAAAGAACTCTTAGCAGTTGTACAAGCATTAAATTAAGACAGTGAAAACATTACTTAATGGGTTCAGAATTTATGATTAAGACCGATCAGCAAAGTATTAGACATTTACTTAGCCAACCCCAAATCTCTGACAGACATATCAAATGGGCTTCCTTTATTCAAAGTTTTCATCCTATCATTCAATACCAACTCGGAAAAGAAAATGTAGTGGCTGATGCATTGAGTAGAAGACCTGCCATTCATAATATTTTTGTTATATCTTTTGATTCTTTGATTGCTATGAAAGATACATATCATCAGGATATTACTTTTCATACTGATTGGAATAAATTAGTTCAAAATAATTTGATTCATTGTCATATAATGATGGATTTATGTTTTATGAAAAGAGATTGTGTGTGACAATTCCATTCCGATCTTTTGTTTTGAATGAAATTCATTGTCCCCCATATCAAGGTCATAGAGGTATCATATCTACCTTACGTACGTTAACTGAAGATTTTTATTGGCCGCATATGGATGCTGATGTATCTAACTTTGTTTCTGAATGTTTGATTTGTCAAAGAGTTAAGAGACATCATGGTAAACAGTATGGATTACTTATGCCTTTGTCTATTCCATCTAAACCTTGGGAACAAATTTCTATGGATTTCATTACTGGTTTACCTAATACTAAATCTAACCATGATATGATTTGGACAGTTGTAGATAGATTTAGTAAACAAGCATATTTCATTCCATGTAAGAAAACTTTAAGAGCATCACAAGCAGCACAGTTATTTTTTAAAATTGTTTTTACTAACCATGGATTGCCAAAAGTTATTATTTCAGATCGTGATTCTAGATTTTGTAACAACTTTTGGATTACTCTATTTGCTAACCTAGGCACAAAGATTGATTTCTCATCTGCATTTCATCCAGAAACTAATGGACAAACAGAAGCTACTAATAGCACTATTCTAGATCTTTTACGTGCATATACTATTTCTAAACCTCAGACATGGGACACACATTTGCATTTATTACAGTTTGCATATAACAATACACCACACACATCTACAAAGAAAGCACCGTTTGAAGTCATTTATGGATATAGATTATCTACACCTGTTGCATTTTTGTCTAATAGAATTCAAAGTGCTGATGATATTGCTAGTATGCATAACAGTATTTTTGATGAGGTCAAAGATATGATTGCTAAAGCCCAGCAATCATATACCAAACAAGCCAGCAAGAAAAGACAAGCAATGAATTTCAAAGTTGATGATTATATTTGGCTGAGAATAGAAAAACGTAGACTGCAAAGTGTAGATAGACATCCAGTTGTCAAATTAGCCCCCAAATTCTATGGACCATTTAGGATCATTCATAAAATTAATGACAATGCATTCAAGTTAGAATTATCACCTCATTGGAAAATTCACAACACATTTCACATTAGCTTATTGAGACCATTTAAAGGCCAATTACCTGTACACCCTGTTTATGAAAACCCACCTTTATTAGAAGAAGAGACTGAAATACTTGAACCAGAAGCTATCATAGACACTGACTTTATGACCACTAAAACTGGCCGCAGGTATTCTAGATATCTAGTTAAATTTAAGAATCATCCTGTAGAGGAAGCACAATGGATGCACGCTAGAGACTTAAATGCTTTCCCCACTCTGTTAGCTCCACATTGAGCTAATAGCAATTAAGGTCAATTGCTATCCCACCCCGGGGGTATGATGCCAGGAGGCATATTCCACGGTGGATTCCATGCCACGGTGGATTCCGTGAGGTTTTACGGTGGATTCCGTAAACTTTGATGACCGGGGCTCATACACAAAGTGGATTCTTTGTGCGAGAAGTTGATGGGCACGCCTGTCCTTTTCGGGCGTTTCATTAATTTAGTGTGTACATGGGTGATTCCATAGCGGGTGATTCCGCAAAATGCATATTAAATTAATAAATGTTTATGAGTTTAGAGTGCGCACTCGTAATAAATTAAGGTTAGGATTTATTTCTAACCAGTTGATTTATTTATGTAGCTGAAGACTGCTAGGTATTCACTTTTGTCGGTTTAATTGTATTATTTTACTAACGATTGTGAATGCTTCAGTTGATGTGTAGAGATAGCAGTAGTGGCGGAGGAAAGCATTGGTGGATAGCGAGTATTCGATCTATGGATTATATTTTGATAGGCGCCACACCTATATTTTGTCATGTCTATTGAGGCATCGATTATTTATTATTATTTTGTATGCGCCCTTGCACACGGTTATGTTATTTCTATTTGGACATTGTATTGGGCGTGCCAGACTCTTTGGGCACCGTCCATTAGCTTTATTCCTATTTTTGTGTAAAAGCAAACTCAAAAGCTAAAAGCTTGATATATTTTTGTAAATTGGGCTATTATTGAGCATGAAGATGGAATATACATAAAATACATGCTTTGTGAAGCGCTCACACAAGGCATGGGGGGAGATTGCACCCAATTGGTCTCTTGCTCTTGTCGTTCATGCTTTTTACCTTGTAACTTGTGCAAAAAGTAGAGTTCATTGTTCTTGGGGACCTTCCGACATTCACTACGCGAGCATACAGCGACCGATCTGCGCACCATCCCCTGATGCATAAAGTGCGTCTGACTGAAAGCATTACCTCCCTGATGCGCAGGCTGAGTCTGACTGAATGTATTAACAAGAGGTGTCATCGAAGCATGCAATCCCTGCTGAGTCTGCTTGCCAAAAACATCTCGGTGAGTGGGTGGCATAGAAAAAGACTGAGAAGAGGACTGGCCTCTCTCCCAACTGCCCTGAAACCCAACACCCAATCCAGGCATGCTCGCCATGGGCGGAAATATGCCAGTAGGCCGGCCCAAAATGGACAGCTCAGCTAATGAAATCTGCGAGCCAAATGGCGGCCTGGAATCAA
Source organism: Lygodium microphyllum (assembly GCF_053477565.2). NCBI lineage: Eukaryota > Viridiplantae > Streptophyta > Polypodiopsida > Schizaeales > Lygodiaceae > Lygodium > Lygodium microphyllum. The sequence continues at coordinate 43,128,335 of NC_141148.1, read as the reverse complement.
AAAAAGAAGTGCTCGGCGGCACGGGCAAGGCATCACCTATATCAACATAATCCCCATGCTGGGATGCATGCATAGAACCAGTATCATAAGTGCGACGGCCATCAGCCATAAATCCCCTTCGTGGGTCAGGAAAATCACCCTGGCTATTCGACTGATCCCCATGCTGGGGTGCGGCTTGCTTACCCTTATCATGCATACTGATGGCAGTAGTGATCTGCTGCCCAATGTTCTGACCCATCTGGGTGATAGCTGTATCGTGCGTAGCCATAGCAGTGGTGAGCTACTGACCCATCTATTGAAAAGCCCCCTGAAGCATCGAGGCCAACGCATCCAAAAACTGTGTCTGTAGGCATAGCAGGAACTGGCTGTGAGGGAGGTACACCCTCTGTAACTGGCATCTGCTCCGGCTGAGCAACATCATCGCCATGCTGAAACGTCTCATCTGATCGGGGTGCACGCTTGGGGAGGGTTTTTTTTTTTTTTTTGGAAGTCCTAGGACTGTCCTAGCCTAGCTAGGACTGTTAGGACTAGACTAACTAAACTAACTCACAATTAACGAGTTAATTACCCCTCAGGTTAACTAATCTTACTAACCTTAGGAAATAGATTAGAAAATTAGTCTAAGGTATGAAAACGGTGGCGGAAACGGTTGCCAACGGAAGGCGCAGGCGGGTGACGGAAACGGTGGCGGAGGAACGACGGAATCACGGTAGCATATGACAACGAGGGGTGCACCGAACAGGCGCGAAGAGATTGTCAGTCCGGTGGAGATGGAACCCGGTGGAGATGGCGTATTTGTTAGAGATCACAGCCTGATCAGGAGCAGCAGGTGCAGTCGGACAGTTTCTGTCCGTGTGCAGTCGGACTGCACAGTCGGACTGCCACGTGGCAGTCCGACCTGTTCAGACAGTCGGCAGCCGACAGGCTATTTCTGGCGCCCTGGTTTTCGCCCAGATTCTGGCTATAAATAGCCGAGTTCTCCAGCAGTCTCCGACACTTCTCTGCTCGCAGATTACAAACCGGTGGCACGCGCAGATTCCGTCTCTGTTCGCAGATTTCAGACAGGAGACAGTGCAGACTACAGCGGACTTCGAGGTGAACAGCAGGTTGCATCGTCGAGGTGGAGACACGCAGTCCAGCGCACTGCGCCCGTGTATATATCTGCATATCTTTGTATTCAGCACACTTTATACAGCAGATCTTCATCTCCCACTGTCTCTTTCTCTCTCTTCTCTCTCTGCGTTCTCTCTCTCTCAGTCCTACGCTTCCGCACCGCTGCACTCTGACATGGTATCAGAGCAGTGTTAAAGGGCTGACTGAGCGCAGAACCAACCTGAAGAGGAGTTTCTATCGCGACACAAATTTGTGTTTTCAACGTTTGAGGGCAGATAGGAGGGCTGCGCCTCGGAACAAGGCTGAAGCGAGCATGGGCGCACAGGAAAGGAGTCCAGGTGGTGGATTTGCTGATGTTTACTGCTGTTTGACGCGGAGGAAGTTTGAGTTTTCAGCCTACAAGTGCAGGTTTTGCTTTTTCATCGCCTCTGGCGGGTGAAGAAGTTTCAGGACGCGGAAGAGCCTTAGCAGGCTGAGTTTTCCTAGTCAGAGAGGGCTGCTTTTGCGTTTGTGAAGGCATTATAGGTGAAGATGTCTACAGAGATTGACTTGGAGTTCCAGTCCATTATGGACCGGAAGGTGCCTGTCTTACCGGCTCTTCCCGCAGATCAGAAGCTCGACAGCGACAACTACCGCATCTGGCGCGTCATGATGTTGGCCATCCTTGAGTCCTATGATTTGGCGGAGCTTGTACAGGAGGAGATCGACCGGCCCTCGGTAAGAGATGAGTCCAAACTCTCTTCCGATGCTCGTGCGGAGTTGGCCAAGGCTCAGTCTCATTGGGACAAACTGAATGCCAGGATTCGTTCCTTTCTTTTTCTATCTTGTACTACAGCTGTGATAGCTCACATCCAGCACTTGACGGTGGCTCGGGAGATATGGCTGGAGCTTGATCAGATGTACAATCGGATGACCCTTATGAAGCGGGTTTCTTTGGAGGTACAGATGCGGACCTTGTCCATAAACAAGTCTTCTTTGCTGCGGGAGCACATCAACAAGCTACGGCAGCTTCAGATGCAGGTTCAGAATGCGGGGAAGCCGATTTCCTCCGAAGACATGGCGATCACACTATTGTCCCAGTTGCCGCCACGATTCGGTACATTCTACTCTGCCCTTATTGCTTCGGGGCGAGAGTCTACTCTTCGATGGGAAGAGTTGGTTCCTATGGTCTTGGACCAAGAGGAACAGCTAAAGGGACAGAATGCTTCCAAGTCGGAGGCACTGACAGGTCAAGCCTCTCAGAAGAAGGGGAAGGACCAAAAGAAGAAGAAGGGGGATAACAAGTCAAAGAAGGACAAGGACAAAGAATCCACATGTCATATTTGTGGAAAGACTGGCCATTGGAAGAAGGATTGCCCTGACAAAGACAAGAAGGACACCAACAAGAAGGACAGAAAGGATTCTGGAGCGGTGGCTGCACCCTCATCAACTGCATTTCTTCATCTAGCTGTCATTGAGGACTCTTCACCGAATGCTTCTGATGCTGCGATGACGGCTGATAGTGGTGCCTCCCGGCACATGACTCCTTCATCAGATGGTGTTGCCCAGTTGCGACCTTCGCGTGGGCAGATTCTCATTGGAGATAGCTCTTCAGTATCTATTGCAGGACAGGGTAAGATGCAGCCTATTCCAGATGGACGAGGTGGTACCCATACCTCAGAGGTTTTGCATGTACCAGGCTTGGGGTATCATCTCCTGTCAGTTCATAAGATTTGCTCCCTTGGCCTTTTGGTGGAATTTGACAGTACTACGGTGCGCGTCCTTGATCGTGGGTCGAGGAAGGTTCTATCATCCAGATATGAGGAGAACGGCATCTATAAATTGAAGTCTTCCACCGCCCTCTCTACTCTTCTTCTTACCTCTCAGTCACAGTCAGAGTTATGGCATGCTCGGTTTGGTCACCTCAACTATGATTATCTTCGGAGCGCGTCACGTGGACAGCTTGTTCGAGGGTTGCCGAATATAGTGGTGAGCCAGCAGCCATGTGTCTCCTGCATTCGTGGGAAGCAGCATAGGGATGCCATTTCCCACACAGCTTCGCGGCGGTCTACTTCACCGATGGAGCTTGTATCTACGGATCTATGTGGCCCTATGAGGAACGAGTCCTTGCGTGGGAGCTCGTACTTCATGCTGATCGTAGATGACTACAGCAGGATGACATGGGCCTATTTCTTAGCATTGAAGTTAGAGGCTTTCTCCCACTTCAAGGATTGGCTTCTCTTTGAGGAGAACCAATCGGGCCGGCGCTTGAAGACCTTGCGATCCGACAAGGGTGGTGAATTTGTTTCTAATGAGTTTGCTCGGTTTTGTGCAGATAAAGGTATTCACCAGGAGTTTGCCAATACCAACACTCCTCAAGAAAATGGCATTCTTGAACGGAAAAACCGCAGTGTGATCGAGATGGCGCGCACCATGATGGAGCACCGACAGACCCCTCAGGTTCTGTGGGCCGAGACTGTGGCTACTGCAGTCCACATCCTTAATCAATCCCCCACTTCGGCCGTTGATGGGATGACCCCTTTTGAGGCTTACTTTGGGACTAAGCCTGATGTTTCTTACTTTAGGGTCTTTGGGTGTGATGCCTATGTTCACATTCCCAAGGCTCACCGTGATAAATTTGAAGCAGCTTTCCGAAGACAGGTATTTGTTGGCTACAGCTCCCAGTCCCAAGGCTATCGATTGTATGATCCCGTCAAGCGGGATGTGTACACTAGTCGAGATGTGCGGTTTGTGGAGGTTCCGGCTCTATCAACGGGTGAGGAGCATCCCGTTCTTGGAGATCCCGGGGAGAGTTGGGCTCCTGCTACAGTACCATTGGAGCCCGTGCCTTTTGATTATGATTCTGTTTCTGACACAGAGTCTACTGCTCCACCGGTCACCCCTGAGGAGTTACCACCGGTGGATATTCCAGAGTCTTCAGCTGATGGAGAGAGACGAGGGGAGGTTCGGCCTCCTCTTCGATGGGCCCGTGACACACTCCGTGATTCAGGGATCGAGGGGGGTTCCTGAGGAGTGGGGACCGCGGGATGGTCCGCGGCGGTCACGGCGGCACCAGGCACATTCTACGGAGCTTGTTTGCTCTAACTATTGTTTGATGACCCGTGTTATGCAAGATCAAGAGCCCACCTCCGTGAAGGAGGCTTTACAGTCCGCCCCATGGAAGCAAGCTATGGAAGCCGAGTTGGAGGCTATTGAGAGGAATGGCACTCGGTCACTCGTGCCCCGCCCCCCGAATAAGAAGGTGATTGGCGTCAAATGGGTCTTCAAGACCAAATACCTTAGCGATGGTTCTTTGGATAAGCACAAGGCTCGCCTTGTTGCTAAAGGTTTTGCACAACGCCCAAGGATTGATTGTCATGATACTTTTGCCCTTCGTATGGTGACCATTAGAGCTGTTCTTGCCTTGGCTGGCCATAGGAGATGGCCTGTTTACCAATTGGATGTGAAGTCGGCCTTCCTCAATGGTGATTTGAAGGAGGAGATCTATGTTGAGCATCCTCCTGGCTTTGGATCTTCAGATGGGAAAGTCTACAGGTTGAAGAAGGCCTTGTATGGCCTCAAGCAGGCTCCGCGTGCATGGAACGAGAAGATTGATTCGTTCCTTCAGTCTCAGTTGGGATATCGGCATTCTAAGGCCGATCCGCAGCTTTAGGTTCACACTTCTGAGGATGGTTGTGTGCTTTTTGTGTTGTATGTTGATGATTTGATCGTCACAGGTGATCATACACAACAGGTCCAAGAGACGAAGTCAGCTTTACATCGGACGTTCGAGATGACGGACTTGGGTCTACTCCATTTCTTTTTGGGCCATGAGATTTATCAGTCTCAGAGGGGGATCTTCATCTCTCAGCAGAGATATGTACAGAAGCTCTTGGTGTCTTTTGCGATGGAGGATTGTCGGACCCTTTCTACTCCTATGGATCCGAACTGGAAGGCCACTTCCCATTCAGCTTCTCCTATGGCGGATGCTTCCCTCTATCGTCAGTTGATTGGATCCTTGATTTGGCTTCTCAACACTCGTGTTGATCTTTGTTTTGCTGTTGGGCTCTTGGCTGGGTTCATGAGTGAACCTAAGACGGTGCATTGGCAGGCTGCTCACAGGATACTTCGGTATTTGAGGGGGACGTCTGATTTAGGGATTCATTATCCCGCAGGGACAGATGGTTCAGATCTTGTACTTGCAGGTTGGAGCAACTCGGATTGGGCCAGTGATGTGGACCACAGGCGGTCTACTACAGGTTACTGTTTTACCTTGGGTGCAGGTGTTATTTCATGGAGTAGCAAGAAGCAGCCCACGGTAGCCCTTTCGTCTACTGAGGCGGAGTATCGGGCCGCGTCTTCCACCACATGTGAGGCTGTGTGGCTTCGGCGATTGTTGGAGGAGCTTGGCTGCCCCCAGACTCGTCCTACTTTGCTGCAATGTGACAATGAGAGTTGCATTGCCTTGGCACGGAACCCTGTTTTCCATGCCCGGACGAAGCACATAGAGATTCAGTATCACTTCATCAGAGAGAAGCTTCTAGATGAGACCATCACTGTGGAGTACTGCAAGACAGAGGACAATCTTGCAAATTTGTTTACGAAGGCACTTCCCTAGGCTCTACTTCGGAGACATTCCAGATCCCTCAAGCTTCTGCCCCGCCCAGGCTCTGAGTGGGGGTGTTAGAGATCACAGCCTGATCAGGAGCAGCAGGTGCAGTCAGACAGTTTCTGTCCGTGTGCAGTCAGACTGCCACGTGGCAGTCCGACCTGTTCAGACAGTCGGCAGCCGACAGGCTATTTTTGGCGCCCTGGTTTTTTCCCAGATTCTAGCTATAAATAGCCGAGTTCTCCAACAGTCTCCGACGCTTCTCTGCTCGCAGATTACAGACCGGTGGCACGCGCAGATTCCGTCTCTGTTCGCAGATTTCAGACAGGAGATAGTGCAGACTGCAGCGGACTTCGAGGTGAACAGCAGGTTGCATCGTCAAGGTGGAGACACGCAGTCCAGCGCACTGCGCCCGTGTATATATCTGCATATCTTTGTATTTAGCACACTTTATACAGCAGATCTTCATCTTCCACTGTCTCTTTCTCTCTCTTCTCTCTCTGCGTTCTCTCTCTCTGTCCTACGCTTCCGCACCGCTGCACTCTGACAGTATTCCGGTGGAGATGGCGCGACGGCGGGGCGGTGGAGATTGCAGACAGGTGGAGATGGCGTATTCCGGAGGAGATGGCATATTACTACCTCGTGGTCGAGCAACATTAGCGAAGACGGTGGCAGGCAATAACGGTGATGTGAACATTAAAAAAAAAACGAACGGAACTGTAGCGAATGGACAGAACGGTGAGGGCAACGTGAGGCAGAGAAGTGACGGCTGAAGCGAGGCTGCTAGTTTCTCCAAAGGAAATGTTGAGTTCGTGATTGGCGGAAGCAAACGGAATGGCTCACTGGTGGAATCGGTGCGTGAGGGAGTTTGGCCGCCCCGATTGCCTTGATTCCAATCGACCTGCACTCTCTTTCACGTGCTGGATTCCGCTTGGTTCACCTAGATATCAATAGTTCTGTCCATCGATGCAAAGCTGCTATGTAGGTGCCAGAATTTTAGGCTCTAATACCAATGCAATGAAGGGGAACTGGGAGATGGAGGAAAACCACGGAAGGCAAGGGAAGATAGAGAAGGAAGGGGAGATAGGAGTAGCGTGAATTGAGAGAGAGCACAGGTAAGGAAGGAAGCAGATTGAGTTGGAGATTAGATGTCAAATCAAATAGGTACCTTACAATCCTTTTGGGGTTGACTTATATAGTCCTCCACATTTCCCACATTTCCCCTACTATTTTCCCATCTATTTTCCACATAAAATCCATGCTTTTCCCACCTTCATTACACTGTTGTAGGCAAGGAATGGAGTGAAACAGAGAGTGAGGGATTGTCATGGGCTTAGCAAACTACTAACGTCCTATTGAAACTGATGGATTGCCGGCCAGCTCACGATGGCAGAGGAGTATGGCAACTGGCCGTGGGAATCTTCTGGATGACTTGATGTGTCCTTAGAAGGATCGTTGTGACACTCAAAGGACTGGCATGTCCTTCGAGATGGTTGACACATCCTTCTTGATGAATTTCATATCCTTCTCGGTTGGCTATTACTAACCTTCATCTATTCTCTTTCATTTCCAATCACTTTGTCCTTTTGAATTAAAGGTGCCATAAACAAGCTCCTTAAGCTGCCCCCAACTCCCCCCCTCCCCAAAAAAAAGGATCCAGTTCAGCATTAAGCATAGCCTATCTCTGCTTCTTCTACTCTTCTCTCTCGTGCTCCATCATCCTCAAACTACCCTCTCTCTCTCTCTCTCTCTCTCTCTCTCTCTCTCTCTCTCTCTCTAAATTTGAACTTCTTTCTTCACTCCTATTAATATCATGGCTTCTGAGGGCATTGCCTCTTCAATTTCAACCCAATCCCTTTATAGAAGAAAAGAACAAATATGATGAGAAATCGTGTATTTTGATTTGTATTAGTTCAATGACGCCTAGCACATCAAATAGATACAAATCATGTTACACGGTAAGGTGTATGCTTGGTGGGTGGCCCTAAGCCCTAAGCCCGTGACATGGGCTGATTTTCAATCCGTTTTCCAAAAACATTTTCTAATCGATGATCTGATTGGAAATTTTCAAAAATTATTTGAGCTTGATATGGGAAAGAAAAGCTTGGGAGTTTAAAGATCTATTGCATAAAGCGAAGGCATTGAACAATCCTCAAGTCTTGCTCTACATGCGATGCCTTTAGGATTGCTGCTGGACTACTAGAATGAGGTGCTCCATGAACCCCTTCATTCGCTTGAGGATGTCCATAGATATGCAAAAAAAAATTATAACACTTTGGCTACCAATCAACTGGGGTTTACCATCGAACTACCTTGGTCTTTAAGTCAAAGAAATCAGCTACCCAAGTAGCAACTTGTCAGTTGTCTTCAATGTTGAGCTAAAAATGCATTACCTTGAGTTAAACAGCCCCAGAACTCACTTAATTAATGAAGAAACCTTATTATTTTAAAAAGAAACACGATCCTAGAGAGTAACTATGTCCCACATACCAAACCCTAGTTTGGGTGCCCCCAAACTTTCTACAAATAGACATGTTGTCTACCCCCTAATCTCGTTTTTGCAGGTTTCAGGAGCCATATCTTTGTTGCCCACACCCCGTTCGTGGGGAACATTGCATTCAGACCTTCCCATTGCTGTCTGTTACCATCCGGCGCTTGATTTCAATCTCTATCACCCACATCCAACTATCAACTACTAATCCTATCACTGCCAAACTTATGTTTGCTGCCAAGCATTCCGTCCCAGCTTTAAGTGACCACATCCAAGCTGCATTTACTCTCATCTGGGACCTTTGGAGCTATTGCCCTCATCTAGATGCTGTCACCCATATCTAACAGCTTGTGTTTTTATCTTCTCTCTCCTCCATAGGGTCTTCCACCATTGCCTGCATCTTATACCCTATCGCCCACCTCAGACTATTTGTGTTTGCCTTTCCAGCTATTGCCAAGTATTCTCTCTCCTCCACATACCGTCTGCATCAAATCAAGTCTCTTTGGCTGTGTTTGCTCCTCTTCAATACACACAGGCTACCTTGCTGCATTTCAGATCCGTTTTGGAGTACAGCACACTCTTCAACTCATGACCTTTGCCTTAATCCTAGAGATACAAGAGTTTGAGGTTCAATATTCACTACATAGTGCGTTTGTTGCATAAGCATCATATATTGTTTTCATCATCTCTGAGTTACCCAAACCCTAATTGTATTCTATATTATTAGCTTGTGCTTTGTATTATGATTGATTTTGTGTTTTTTGTTGTTAGAGCATTTCTTCACATTCGGAGTTGCAAAAGAAAAAGAGCGGCAAGCGTAAGATCACTCACAGCGAGGATCGCTCAAAGGGCCATTGTTTCACTTGCCATCAAACGGGTCACTTTCATGGTGATTGTGGATGCCCCTAGAATAAAAAGGCAAAGTCTACTTCCAAGACTTCAATAAATACCCTTGAAGCTCTATGTATGTCTTTCAAAATTTTATTCGAAAATTATTTTGTTAATACTAGCAATAGCAACATGACCTTTGAAGGTCACTGGGCGTATAAATGGCCAAGAGGTTATAGTTTTATTTGATAATGGTTCTACTCATAATTTTATTTCTTCTCACTTAATACAGAGACTACAACTCTGTACGGTATCCACCATTGGCTGAGTTTATCATGTCCGATATATGAAGGGCCCTATGGTGGATAAATGGGATCATGTGATACTGAAATTGGATCTTTCGATCCAATAGTACCATCAAATCATGGATTTCCGACTTACAAGCCTTAACCATATCAATGTCATTCTTGGTACGCCATGGTTATTTGAAAAATACTCCTCCTTGTATATTGATTATAAAAATCATGTGATTTTTTAATCTTAATGGTCATTTCTATGTGATCAAGGACTGTTTACCCTCCACGATTACAAAAAATAGTATACATATGATTTCGGCAATGAAGTTTAGTCAATGTTTTTTTAATCCAAGTGTTATAACTTATATTTATTTTGTTGAGAAAGTTAAATTGTCTGATATTCGATGTAATTCAATATCTTTTAATAATACTCTTCAAATGAATTGAAATGTGAGTGAGTATTTGCATTTTTCCATTCGAGCTACCTTGATAGTAGCCATCCACCTCTCAGCAACCTTATAGATTTAGCTCAAAAGATGAGCACAAGATAGCTAGGCAACAGAACTATTTAGCGCACTTCTATGTCGATTATAAAGGTTTCAATAAGCTGACCATCAAGAACAAATATTTTTTATCTAGGATGGGTGTGTTAGAGATGTCATTCCCTAGACAACAGTGTTGAAGAGCAGTACGGCCAGTGCCACATCAGCAGTCGCAGCGCAGAAGCCACATCAACAGTCGGACCAATTGCCATGTGGCAAGTGCACAACAGCAGTCTAACAGTTTTTATGCAGTCAGCTGCATTAAATGCAGCTGACCTGATTCTGACTATTTTTCATGGTATTTTTCTGCTATTTATAGGAATCCTCCAGCACACTTTGGACACTTGCATCTGATAGAGAGAGCCTGCTGGTGACTGACAGCACGCGGACTGACGCAGATGAGGTCCTCAAGGCGGAGACATACGTAAATATTCTTTGTGCACCCGTGTATATTTATGCATTCCTATACAGCATTCTACACTGCAAATTTTCTGTGTTTCACTGTCTCCTCTCTCTTTCTCCTCTCTGTGTTCACTCTCTCTTAGTCTTGGTACCACGCTTCCACATCATTGCACTCTGACATGAGAGTTGCATTGCCTTGGTACGGAATCCTGTCTTCCATGCCCAGACGAAACACATTGAGATCCAGTATCACTTCATTCGGGAGAAGCTTTTGGATGGGACCATTGATGTGGAGTACTGCAAGACAGAGGATAATCTTGCAGATTTGTTCACGAAGGCACTTCCCCAAGCTCTTATGGATATTATCAATTTTTTGTCTTACCTTTTGGATTGACTAATGCTCCAGCAACTTTTCAACAAATAATAAATGATTTATTTCATCCATTTTCATTGTACTCCATCATGTAAAACGCAAATTTAGTGGTTGGATTCATTGTTTTCACAGTATCCTTTTGTGTTTCATACCTTCTTCTAGGGGTCCTTGATGGAAAAATAATCGCAATATGGATCATTGGTACATAGGTGGACTCTGTCCTATGAAACACGAATTCAATGATGGGGACCATTATTACACCTTTTTGTACACAATGCCTCTTCATATCTTTGAAAACTTATAATAGTTTCTATCATAGTTTACATAGTTTCACATCAACATAAATTACACGTGAGCCATTCTTTAGCAATAGGAAAATCTTTTACTCACTCAACCATTGACACATTAATACGGCTTATCTCCATCCAAAAAACATGATCATTATGTTATTTATGAGACGCATCATGTCTTGAGGGAGAGATTGAAAAATTAAGGCTCAGCTTTCATTAGTAGATACATTAAAATGATTATAATCACATGGTGGTTTTAAGTATTGTTGAAATAAAAAAAATAGTTCCTATGTTCCCTATAGAATTCTAAAAGAAATTTCTTGCTTTTGGAGCTTAGTTCGGCCGTGTCGTATGATACACGAGTTTAGTTATATGGTTCTTTGTTTCCCGTGGCTTTTTTCATGTTTCATACGTTTTGTGTGAAGTTGGTGGTTGATAACTAGTTTTCTTTTCATGTTGTTGCATTTTGTTTTGTTGAGATATGGCTAGAACTAAGGCTACTGCAAGGAAGCAAAAGGTTGATCCTACAAAAATTGTTAAGAAGATCCATGGGTCCTCTAAGTTATCCAAGCCACCAAAGAAGCATATAAGGAGATCTTCACAAGGTGTAAGAAGTCTTAGGAAAATCAAGAAGGCAATGAAAGCTCTTAATAATGCAGCTACAAAGTTGTCATTCCAAAGAGTGGTCAAGGAGATATGTGATAGGCATAGTCTCAATAGCTTTAGGTGAGCAAGGAGTGCTCTTATTTGTATCTAGGAGACTACAGAGGACTTCTTGATTGAATTTTTCCAAGATGCATACATCTGTGCTACCCATGCACATAGAGTGACACTTATGGATATGGATATGATTATCCTACAAAGATTGAGATATAGATTCTCCAAGGTTTTAAAGCTACTTCCTCTTACAAATGAGAAGACATATAATATTCTTCATGTACCACCATCTTCAAAAATCAAGTAGACTTACATACATTAATCTACATTATCGTGTAAAATGTGAGATCCGTTGTCTTTCTTCTGGAGAGCACAAGTCCTAAAGTGGAGGATGTCACATCACACATGAGAGAGATACAAGACAGCATGAGAGGGAGGAAAAGCCTACACAGAAACACGCAAAGAAATAAAGGGAGCATAAGAGGAAGAAAGCCAAAGAAAAAGAAGTAGAGCAGCTAGGACCTCTAAAGGATAAGCTTTTGGACTTGTTGGGGTCAACCCAACAAGTTTTAGTGTTTATTGCTTCTTTCTTGGTGACATAGGCAAGAGTAATAATATTATTTTTTTAGACTCAGAATGTATATAGATCCTTAAGAATAAGAGGAGAAAAGTAAATGACTCCATCGTTCTTACAGGATTGAGATATAATATATCTAAATTTGTTTGTTTTTAAGAATGATATTTTTCTATCAATAATTTTTTCCCATATATTCACTATTTTACTGCTTTTACTAAATGAGCCTCAATGTACTTGACTAGGTTCCCAACTAGGACAATATAGATAATGGTGGACTGATCGTGGAAGTGTCTCAACTCTTGAAAAACTTGGGGTAGCTTGAAATGTTCTAAAATTGCATTTGCCTTTGCTAAAGAAATTGCGATTGTTAGCTTATCCGAGTGAAGCAATGCAGAAGCGTATGGCCAAGAAAAAGAGTGAACAAAGAGAGAAGAGAGAGAAGAGAGAGAGATAGAGAGAAGGAGAATTAAACGCAGAAAATCTGCAGTGAAGAATGTCGTATAAGGAGCAGATATATACAAGGGTGCAGAGAGAATGTCTGCATATGTCTCCACCTTGAAGGTCTCACACTCCATGAACTCCAAGAGTAGTCTCCACGGCATAGAAACATGAAACGGGGAACGGGAACGGGGAACGGGGACGGGGACGGAGACGAGAACGCCAAACCTAGGGAACGGGGACGTGGGAACGGGAACGGCATTTAACAAATCAAAATTCATAGGACAAATCCACAGGGAAGAAGAAGAAGAAGGTTCATGGAAGAAGGAAGAAGAGAAGGGAGAAGTGAAGAGAAGGTAGAAGGAAGAAGAGAAGGAAGAGAAGAAAGAGAAAGAAGAGAAAGAAGAAGAAGGAAGAGAAGGAAGAGGTTGGAGGTGGGAGGAGAAAGAAGAGAAAGAAGAAGAAGGAAGAGAGGGAAGAGAAGGAAGAGAAGAAAGAAGAAGAAGGAAGAGAAAGAAGGTGGCTGGGCCCTGGGGCCTGGGGGCAGGATGCAGGCGGGTCTCGGAAGCAGGATGCAGGGCCCAGGCAGGAGCAGGACATAGGCTAGGACTGGGCTCAGGCGGAAGCAGGCGGGAGCAGGATGCAGGCGGGAGCAAGACGCAGGAGAACTAGGCGCAGGCGGAAACAAAATGCGGGCGGCCCATAGGTAATTTTTGCCACGTGGCGTTCCCTGTCCCGTTTCAGACAAGGAACGCAGCAGGGAACGCGTTCCCTATCTGAAACGGGACAGGGCCCCTGCTGCGTTCCCTGTCTGAAACGGGACAGGGAACGTTCCATCATTTGGAAACGCGGTCCGCGACGGATACATGACGGGGACGGCGATTCCACGTGCCGGGGGGCCGTTCCGGCCATTTCCTGTCACTATGCTCCACAGTCTACAGCCTAAAAACTGAGAGCACAACTATGCAAGAGTGTGAAAACTTGGGCCTATAAATAGCCCAAGAAAAATACATTAAATGATGCAGGTCAGCTGCATTAAATGCAGCCGACTAAACAAAGTCCGACTAGTTGCAATCTAACTTACTACAGCTGTCCAACTGAAGAGTACAAGCGGAAGCAAAACAGAGGATGCGCATCAATGAAGGTGCAGCAGTGGTTGAGTGAACAGTGAGTGAGTGAGAGTGAGAGTCGACCGATAGGTGTGTACTAGTGTGATACACACAAAGAATAAAAGAATGTATTTATACTTAGGACACGGTATACTTACGCCCACAAGGGTAGGGTAAGTTTACATGTGTAAAGTAATATATACACGAGAGTAGTGTAAGGGCTTTTACACCCAATAACCTCCCACTTAAAGGTCCTAAGCGAACCTTTAACCAACTCCCACTAGTCGAATACAATGCTCATGTTGAGCCTTTGCAAGACTTTTAGTGAGAACATTTGCAGGGTTATCTTGTGTTCCTATCTTAGTCAATGTGACTAGACCATCATCAAAAACACGTCTAATGAAATGATACCTAACATCAATATGTTTGGTATGTGCATGAAACATAGCATTTTTAGCCAGGTATACAGCACTCTGGCTATTACATCCAAGTACAAGTGTTTTGGAGGGCAATCCAAAATCCTTGCCAAATTGATCATAAGTTGATGCAAAAAAATAGTTACACTGCTCGAGTGAAACTCGTACTCATTTGCATACATCTCATAGTGACTAGTACACTAAGTAGTGACCTCGTGGCAAATATACTATCAACGTAGTACCTCGGATGCATGTTGAATACATTCGTGATTCACTACATACGAGAGTTGTCCATAACTCGAGAAGTGGACGTGCTACCTCCCCCTTAAGCATCATGCAATACTCCAAACCCTTGCTCTGCTGAGCTTGACGGAGCCTAAACTAAAGTCGGCTCTATGTTGAGCCTTTGCGAGACTTTTAGTGAGAACATCTGCAGGGTTATCTTGTGTTCTTATCTTAGTCAGTGTAACTAGACCATCATCAAGAAGACGTCTAATGAAATGATACCTGACATCAATATGTTTGGTATATACATAAAACATAGCATTTTTAGCCAGGTACACAACACTCTAGCTATCACATCCAAGTACAAGTGTTTTGGTGGGCAACCCAAAATCCTTGCCAAATTGATTATAGGTTGATGCAAAAATATAGTTCTAGCGCCCGGGTGAAACTCATACTCATCTACATACATCTCATAGTGACTAATACACTAAATAGTGACCTCATGGCAAACATACTATCAACGCAATACCTTGGATGCATACTGAATACATTCGTGATTCACTACATACGAAACCTGTCCATAACTGGAGGAGTGGACGTGCTGCCTCCCCCTTAAGCATCACGCAATACTCCAAACCCTTGCTCTGTTGAACCTGACGAAGCCTGAACTAAAGTCGGCTCTAACTAAAAGGCATCTAAGTAAAGCTGCAACAACTGACGATGGTCTGCCAAGTCATCCTCTTTGATCTATTTGACATCCATTGGTGAATAATTCTGAAATTTCACCAAGTATCTCCTAGAAACTTTACCTTTGACCTTACTTTCCTTTAGAATCTCCCTAATTTTCTAATTTTCCAGCTTGCTGCCTATTGAGATAGTCCCTTGCAATGTGACCCTCCTGCTCACAAACAAAACATTCACTTCCAGCCATCAATTCCCTACATTATACCAATGTTTTTGAGCCCTTTCTTTGCTGTTTTGGCCACTTTTCATGGTCCCACGCAACAAAGCAACGGTTGTAGCAACAATCTCTATGAGCTAAGACATACTAGACACGGTAAATTTAATGCAAAATTTCCTAATTCTTTTGGGCAGCCTACAAACATATTTTTCCACTTGCTTATGAAGGGATACGAGGCGATAAGAAGTAATTGGCAGCAATACATCCCAAAACTTCTTATTATATTGCTCCAAATTCTTACATTCCTTAGCATTCAACTTATTCCAAGCTGTCATGATGTCCACCTCAAAGATACTTATCAACCAATTTGATGCAAATATTTGCTTGAATTGTACCCACGTCGACAGTGCTCTACATTGCACCAAAAGAGTGGACCACCACTGTAATGCATTCCCTTTCAAGAAAGTGGTTGCCTTTCGAATCTTCAAGGACTCCGTGAAGTTTCCTCCTAAATAGGCTGCATCAAACTCCTAACTAAAAGTCAAAGCTTTCAGTCTATCTTGTGCACCGTTGAAAGACTCAAACTTCACTGCTTTTCCACCCTCATCATAGTCTTTTGCTGCCTCTTTGGATGTCATATTGTCATACACTGGCTACTACAAAAGGATACATTTGCTGAATTTACATCAAAACCAACACCAAACGAAGCATTTGCATAACCAGCATTCATTCCTTGAGCCCCATAAGCATTCGAGGATACATATAAAATACCAAACATGTTACTTTGAGTCCCAAGCATCAAGTCAATGCTGCCATACATAGGGTTTTGTACATTTCCAGCCATACCTGAATACATTGGACCTTGCACACCATGCATTAGTTACTGCATACCATAGGGATTTGTGCCATACATTCCCGTATGCAGTCCCTATCCAACCATAGCATGAAAAATCGTGCTTCCACCAAAATATCTTGGTTGCCCCATCATAGCATGCATGCCCGGCTGTCCAAAATCCATTGGATTGGCAATTCCGTGATGACCTTGTATTGGCATTCCTTGCCCCATAGGTACCAACTGAAGGGTTTGGTATTATCTCCCGTGCATCATGCTATCTTGAAGGTGTAAAAGACATTCTTTTTCTTGCCTTTATTGTTCTTCTTTGGAGCATTCAAAATTCAAGAAAATTGAGAATCCTTTGCCAATTCAGTAAAGAGATTTGTTGTTATCCTCATCCGATTCTTGAACCGGTCATCAATTCCTCTTCACTTTGCTAGTCATCAACCTCCTTATATCTTAAAGGCCCTGCATCTTGTCCAATAGCAACATTTTCAGCTTGTTGTCCATGGTTTAAGTCTTGTCCAAGGTCAAGCATTGCATTTCTTTCATTCTCATGTGAATGTTCATACTGAGAGGCATCATCACTGCTTAAGTCCATCTCACTCTATGAAGGCATATTGCTGTAATTTCTCAGCTAAGAGTAAAAATCAGCACTAGCACAAAGCTTTGGCTTACAATCAAGTGCCTCCGATCCACCAAATTAAGGGATTGAGTGGTAATCCTGGCAACGAAACCATATAAACAGCCTTCCTTCCATGGATGGACGGTGATTCTCTAATTACAACTTAGCTACAGCAGTAATATTTATTATAAAACTAAGAAATACAAATTAACTTATAATCTTGGAAAATGGATACCCTGTTGGCCCCAAAACTCGCGTCTCTTTCAGTATTTATTTAATTTAAATTGAAAAAAAAGTTCATATATAATGGGATTCTCCCAATCCCTTTCGGTATTCCAGCTCCCCCTACTGTCCAAAATGACTAGCAAGTCTTCAATCTGATTTAGGCAATCAATTGGTCTTCATCCACTTTGATGGAGATGAAAAATGTCCCAAATTTATTTATTTGCTGGTCACTCTACTTAAATTTGACTAATAATAGCTTCAACCCTGTTGAATCCAAGGCTTGGAGCTTCGAATTTCTAACATGCTTCCCGAGGCTGCTACTAAACCCTAATTTTTGCTGTAGATTAGGGTTTACAATAGAAATTTGAAATTCCTCATCCTCTAGTGATCTCAATGCTTAAATCTTCAAAGAAAGGCTATAGAAAGGCTGGGAAATAAGAGAGAATGCTAAGGAGAGAGAAAATTTAGACTTTCTACACGAAAAATTCAAAAAAATCTATCACTTACTGCTGTTGCCATGTCTCAACAACTTGTAGATGCAAAGAACTGAAGAAAATCAATCATTTAATGCTGTTGATTCGTCTTCTTCTACCCCTAACTGCCTCACAAGGTTCTCCAATGGCTGCAAATCAAACCAGAAGCATCTTCTCCCTCTCTCTTGCAAGCTAAATACACTAAAATGTCTCTCTCCAACCTCTAAAGACGTTTTTCAATCTTGTAGAGGCATTTTTGACAAGTGACTGCCTTTTCAAATGGTTTTTTCAACATTATCCATAATCAAATATTAATTTTTAATCTTTAAATAGTGAAAATTAATCTAATAATTATTTCGATGTCTTGAAAAATAATCTAACTAGCCAATAATTAAATTAGCAAGGCAACTTTCATTTCCGAGTATCTTTGCGCCATCTTTGACCATCAGATTAACGCTAAGTACCATTAACACCACTTCTCTAGTGTCACCAATTGACACTTATGGCCAAATATTAATTTTTAATATTTAAATAGTGAAAATTAATCTAATAATTATTTCGATGCCTTGAAAAATAATCTAACTAGCCAATAATTAAATTAGCTAGGCAACTTTCATTTCTGAGTATCTTTGCGTCATCTTTGACCATCAGATTGACGCTAAGTACCATTAACACCACTTCTCTAGTGTCACCAATTGACACTTATGGCCAAATGAATGACCTAAGCCAATAACTAGTACCAAATACCACCAAGTACCTGTGTGACATAACTTACAACAACTTTTGCCTTTGATATCCCGTGATTTTCTCAAGTCCTAAACTCATAAATTTACACTAATCCAAATTACACCTCACATGTGCAACATTTACTTAACCATGTGATTAAAGATTAATCCACATATTAAGTGAGGTTTCAAAAATGCATGTCCTTATGACATTGTCCTTCCTTGATCCTTCACTTTGTAACATTCAAAGAGCGACCTGCCAGTTAAAGAGAGCTTGATGCACAAAAGAGTTACTGTTTGATCTCTCTATTGGAGCTGGAAAAATTTACTGTTCATTTCTTTGATGCAAAAGACAGTTTCAGGCAGATGAGTGTTCTAACAAAAGCACATATCAGACAGGCCACAAACATTAGTTGTAGGATTATGGCAAACAGCCAATAGATGGAACACAGCAATAAAGGAAGACCAGAGCAGGACAATCAGATACAACATAGACAGCAACAGCCGTGGGCTAACAAGTCTAAGGGTTACACTGAACCTGAAACAGTGAACATCTCTATATGGAAAATCTGCAGTTGTTATGCAGGATGAACAAGCATGTCTTGTACAGAGGTTGCAATACTGATTGCTGTCAGGAAAGAAACTTGTGGTGTCTTATCCCTTACATCCTGAAGTCATAAAAGCTTCCTGCTTATTAACTTTTGTGCAATGTTGCCAAAGTTACGTTTAAGGTGTTTGTATGTGAAGAGCAAATGAAAGGTGAAACATGGATGAGAATCAATTTGATAAGAAGCACCTGCATGAAGAATTATAGAGGCCAAAACAATTTACTCTTGCATAGGATTAAGATGCTCCAAGCAGTTCAACCTAGCCCTAAGGGGTGCAAATCCCTGTAATAAACTGCCCATGATCCCACTGAAAATGGCAATCAATCTTGGAAATTTCAACCTTCCTCAGAATTAGTTATTGTTGAGTACAGACAGCCTAATGGTGCATTTAGTATTAAGAAACAGACAATTGGTGTTCCTGGCAAGGTGGTAGTCCGCCGCCTTGTTATATGATTGATATCATCTCGGGGATGATCATGCATCCTTCACATTGAATGTAGCACATAATTCAACACCTACAGCTACAGCTAAGTATACACAAAAAGGCCTCATGGTGGACCAGTACATTTAAGCATTGCCAGCTTACATTTGATGGCATAAATTCAAACAACAGCTACAGCTAAGAACACTCCCAAAAAGTTTTTGTGATACAGCACTCTGCAGGTATTGTTAGCTCTCAGACTTCAGAGCGTGTGTTTGCTTGGGGAATACCTGAATCCGGTGATAAAGTCTCCTTGTGTAAAAATCCTCAAAATCGCGACACAGAGGAGCATATCCCTGTGAAGGGACAACAGGACCAAAAAAAGAAAAAAGCAGACAGCTCTTTAGGCCAGATGTAAAATATGCTGACAAAGCATCAATACAAGATGTCAGCATTGCAGCATTAGAGCATGTCAGCATTGCAATAGAATTCTCAGCAGTTTTCATTGCAGATCGAGTAAAAGGGGAAGACCAAATGTGCGCCTGAGAGAGCACCTGCGGGATAGAATCGTTCGTACGGAAGAATCTTCTGAAGAAATCGCGGAGGTGGCCGAAGACGAAGAGCAGGCCATAGCTGAAGTATGTGGTCAGAGCTGCAAAGTAAGGGATGGTAACCATTTTTGCGGAGGATCCGGATGAGTCGTCTGTGTCGCACTGTGCTGAGAATGCTCTAACGAGGCGGCATGGAACCTGGCCTGCGGGGAGGTCTTTCTGCACCGGGTGAAGGGATCCGACAGGCGCTCTCTCGCCGATGCTTCTCGTTCTGTTCTTGTTTTGTGACCTCTGACCACCGCCACGCCGGCGGGTTTGGAAATCTCTTCGTCTATTGTTGACTTTTCCGTCTTCCGTTTTGGCCTTTATCCTTTTTGCCTCCCTCTCGAAAAACATTTATATTCCTGCGGACTTGAGAAATTCAAATAATAAAATAATAGATAAGTAGGGTAAAGGGGCCGTTGCGATACATCATACGGGTGGGTGTTAAAAAGCCTAAGAGGACCTTGAGGCTTCGACTCGGGAGTTTATAAAGTACGAATAAACCCCCCCCCCCCCCAAAAAAGGGAATGTGCTGAGAATTTTAATAGGTGTCACCCCTTGATTTACTACCATATTACCAATGTAACATTATTGGTAAATGTGTAAAGAGAGAATTCGTACACGGCTCACTTTGTCGCTTGCCATGAATTTAGTAACTCTGCCTCCATTTGCAAATGATACCTGAGAGAGAGAGAGAGAGAGAGAGAGAGAGGTAAAGTTTGCAAAAACTCCACGCCATTTGTCAAGCGAACAAGAGATCTTTGCATCCTTTAATGTCAAGAGCACAGTTCTGTGCTTTCGTGCCAATCCCCTCTAACATTATTAGTTCACAAGTGTACCATTACTTTGAGGTTGGGTTCATGCAAGGTGGGCGAAGGAAAAGGACGGGCGCTATCACCCCAATGCGTGTCCTTTTCATTCGAAAACAAAGGATTGGTTTCCTTCCAAACCCACCACAACTTCTACTAGCCTCACACCTCTGAAAGAAAAAATTGGTTGATGGAAGACGTTTCGTTTCACTTTACATGTGGTAAATTTTGATTCAACAAAAGTGTGCATAAACCTTTGTGATTGGTTGCTTTTAAATAATTATAATTATATTTCCATGCACTTTCGCCACTAGTGTAAACACCCATGGTGGACCTCTTCTAAATTGCTAAAACTTCCATTGTGTAAGTGTGAACACAGCTTAAGAAACAACTTAAGTATCTGTATCCTTACTCCTTACTACCTGTTAAAGAAAGGTTTCACAAACCTTGACCCCGAGCACTAACATCCTTCCCAAACCTAATAGACCCTTTTTTATGCTTCCCAAACCTAAAAGACCCTTCAATTTATTATTTTTGAAAATTGGCAATTTTGAAAAAATACACACGTGAGAGAGAGAATCAAGAATGGGGCATTAAAATATGTGTTGCAATATCATCCCATCTTGCAACATTTGCTTCTTCAAAGCCATCATGCTTTCCTCTCCCCCTTGGCATCTTACACGCATAGTGTGTGTCTATGTCGCAGAGATACTTTTTAGTCACATCTCTCTCTCTCTCTCTCTCTCTCTCTCTCTCTCTCTCTCTCTCTCTCTCTCTCTCTCTCTCTCTCTCTCTCTCTCTCTCTCTCTCTCTCTCTCTCTCTCTCTCTCTCTCTCTCTCTCTCTCTCTCTCTCTCTCTCTCTCTCTCTCTCTCTCTCTCTCTCTCTCTCTCTCTCTCCATGTTGACCTTATATGATGTAGCATGTGTCATATGAGGATGTGTTTTTTGAAATGATAAAAGTAGGTGATTAGAAGTGGGTGAGAAGAAGTATGTAAATAGAAGTGGGGCAAGTGAGTAGAAGTGAGTGTGTCAATAGTAGTGAACAAGGTGTGGTAGAAGTGAAATTTTGGATGGAAGTTAACTTGTGGATGCGTAGCTGGGATGAATTTTAAAGTGGAAGTGAACTTAGGAGTGTCTTCGTGGAAGTGAATTTAGAGTGGAAGTGAGCTTAAGAGTGCCTAGATAGAATAGAACTTGGTTAAAGTGACCTTAACGAAAGTGAATTGGTGGAGATGAATTCTAGGGTGGAAGGGATCTTGTGGTGGAAGTAAATTCTAGGATGGAAGTGATCTCATAGTGAATATAAACTTGACTTGTGGTGGAAATTAGTAGAAATGGAGTTGGTGGAAGTGATTTTCTAGGGTCCTAATAGGGAGGGATTTGAGGTTTAGTGTGGAAGTGATCTTAGTGCAAGTAATCTTGTGGTGGAAATCCTGGTGTGGAAGTGGAGTCCTAGTGTGAAAGGGAAGTGCTAGTGTAGGAATAAGGGTATAGCATGTGGCACGAGGGGTCTCAATTGAGATGAAATCAATTTACAACGGCCAAAAGCAATTGACCAATGCAACATATGACAACAAGTAATAACCAACCAAACAATGAAAACAATGGTCGTGTATTTTATTCTTGCATTGTGGGTTTTGCATTTTTCAGAGTTTTTCTCAGCTTCCTTCCTTCAATGCATCCATAATCAATCACACCCATAATAAGCAAGATGT